>NC_092725.1:141562617-141750386 GCF_047496885.1 Scyliorhinus torazame
CACTAGCTTTCGGAGCACAGCTCCTTCATCAGGTGAAGCAGCGCTCCGAAAGCTTGTGATTTCAAATAAACCTGTTGGACTTTAGCCTGGTGTTGTGAGACTTCTTACTGTCACTAACATTGTTATGTCACGGACACATACGTATATTAGTAAGACAGTCTCTTGGGCGAATGTCTGCCTTGTTTTGGCAGAACACGGCATTTAGGAACTTGAATCTCAGGGGTACGAGGAGTGTCTTCCTGTACGGTCGGTGTTACATCTTATGAAACCAACTCAGGAACTGTCTCTGGTTGTGTGGATGATTCTGAGGTAACAGATTCTGTAACTTCGGCAGTTCTGGTCCTCAAGTCTGGCACGTCCCAGTCCAGACTCCGTGATGAAAACATCTGATACAGATTCTGTACTCTCGCTACACGCAGATAGTAATTGGTCCGCGTGCCGATGTCAAATTTGTTCAACGTCAGATTGTACAGTATTTGAAGCCGGACCCTTTTTGGCGAATACAATTGCTGGAGTCCATTTTGCGTTTGAGGTGTAATTTCTCGAAAGAACACATTCCCACAGTCTCTGCTTTTGGAATGTTGTTCCCATCGAGCCACTTGCGTCTGATGTTGCTGCCTGATTATCTCTGAAGTTGAAGTGGAGTCAAAAGGTTGAACTGGGGGCAGCATGGTGGCACAGTGGTTAGCACTGCTGCCTCGCGGCGCCGAGGTCCCAGGTTCAATCCCGGCTCTGGGTCACTGTCCGTGTGGAGTTTGCACATTCTCCCCGTGTCTGCGCGGGTCTCACCCCACAACACAAAGATGTGCAGTGTAGGTGGATTGGCCGCGCCAAAATACCCCTTAATTGGAAAAAATTAATTGGGCACTCTAAATTTTTTTTTTTAAAAGGTTGAACTGGTGCGTAGTTTCCTTTTCAATGTTGGTATAGCCCCTTCGGTTGCATCGGAAACACATGAACTCCCGAACACGATAGGTCTCCTGGAGATGGTCCCTCTTGCAATGATAGCAGTCCACTTCTAACTTGGGTTGATGCCCTGACTTTGTTCCATTCCTTTGACTCTGGTCCGGTATCGAGGACCGTGCCTGGTTCTCCCCTGTGCCTGTTGATCCCGCCGTGGGCCTCGCGGCATCACTGTCCTACACTTGGGTGACTTCACCTTCAACCATGTTTGCACTCTGCCAAGGAGGTTGAGGGGCGACCTGATAGAGGTCTACAAAATTATATGGGGCATAGACAGAGTGGATAGTCAGAGACTTTTTCCCAGGGTAGAGGGGTCAATTACTAGGGGGCATAGGTTTAAGGTGCGAGGGGCAAGGTTTAGAGGAGGTGTTCGAGGCAAGTTTTTTATACAGAGGGTAGTGGGTGCCTGGAACTCGCTGCCGGAGGAGGTGGTGGAAGCAGGGACTTCTTGACAAATACATGAATAGGATGGGAATAGAGGGATACGGACCCCAGAAATGTAGAAGATTTTAGTTTAGACGGGCAGCATGGTCGGCGCAGGCTTGGAGGGCCGAAGGGCCTGTTCCTGTGCTGTACTTTTCTTTGTTCTTTGTCTTTGCCACCTGAGATATCTCGATTGTTTTTATCAATGTAATCATTGTCTCCGCCAGAATCCATATTAAGGTTATGGATCCCACAAACCAGCTGATCGCGCAACATATCACTGTGAGCTCCCGAACTCAAAGTGCTCAGCAAGCTGGTGAAGCCTGGCTATGAAGGCTAAGACAGACCCTTCATGGACCCTCACTGCAGAGCTAAACTTATAACATTGGAGGGTAATCGAGGGCATTAGGGTGAAGCGTTCTTTGACCAATTTCACTATCTGGTCAAGTTGGGTGCCTCTGGGAACGTGAGGTTCCCAAGCAAATTATATGTTTGGGGCCTACAAACTGTCGGAAGAATCGCCTTCTGCTTGTCTTCGCCAGTGATTTTGTTTGCGGTAAAGAAAATAGCGGACTTATTCAAATCCTCAGCCCCTTGGACAAATCGGTCAACTGACCAATGACAGGCATTTCCACTCATAGTTGAATAATTCTGATGCTTGCTGGAGTTTCTCTGCTTTCTCAACAGCTCCTTCCTTCCCCAACAATTCACGACGACTATCAGCTACGATTGAAAACTTTTACCTTGTCACCAATGGTAGTGGCTCGAGCCAGACACTGGAGGCATCCGGCAGTTAACAAAGGAGTTTATTGATGAAAGCAAATGCAGTTATGTACAGAACAATATACCAGAGGTCTTAACATTTTGGCTCTCTTGTCCACACTGCCCGGGGTTCTGCTCCCAGGGCCCCGCACAAACTCTCTCTTGGCCAGGGAAAGCGCGATTAGCCCCGAGGCGGTCACATATTCAGCCCCTTAAAGCGACCGAACTGCCAGAGTCCCTCAGAGAAGACAGAGATTAGGAGAATTTTTTCTCTGAGGGCTGTAAATCTTTGGAACTCTGTTCCTCAAAGGCAGTGGAAGCGGGGTCTTTGAATATTTCTGAGGCAGAGCTCGATAGATACTTGATTAACAAGGGGGTGAAAGGTTATCAGCGGTACACAGGAATGTGGAGTGGAGGTTACAATCAGATAAGCCAGAAACTTATTGAATGGCAGAGCAGTGAGAGGACGAGTGGCCTATTCCTCCTCCGAATCCGTATGTGCATATGAGAGGAGCACAGGACAGTCTGGAAACTAGCCTCTGGCTTCGTTGTGACAATGGACGGAGTTTTACGGTCCTGTTTGGGTAAGGGCAGGGCCGTAAAGTGTGACGAGTCGTTCAAATGTCCATTGACTCCGGTGGGAAAGGAAAATCCCACCGGCAGGAAGGGCCATAAAAGTCCACCCATGCATCCATCTGATCCCTGGTAGACTGGCAATGGTGCTAGGTTGGTGGGATCGCCAAGCAAACTATTGGATGAAAATATAAGAAACAGCTTTTGTTTATTCACAGTTAAAAAATACTTAACCCGAGAAACTGCCTTGATTTATAACAACGCTATGGGCGGGATTCTCTAATCCTGCGGCAGAACGTCCACGCCGTTGTAAACGCCGTCGCTCCAGCTGCCAATCCCGGCGCGAACTGTGCGCCGCGGGATCCGCGCATGAGCAGTGGCCTCCTTCAACGCGCCGGCCCCAATGCAACATGGCGCAGGGCTACAGGGGCCGGCGCGTAGGAAAGGAGCCCCCAGCCAGAGAGGCCGGCCCGCCGAACTGTGGGCCCCGATCGCGGGCCAGGCCACATCGGAGACCCTCCCCAGGGTTGGACCCCCCTCCCCCCCAACCCTTCAACGCCGAGTTCCCGCTGGCTGAGAGCAGATGTGGACGGCGCCGCGGGACTCGCCGTTTTTACGACGGCCGCTCGGCCCATCCCGGGCCGAGAATCGGTGGGCTGGCGGAGAATCGCGTCGGGGCGGTGTGGCGTGATTCGCGACGGTCGCGGGGATTCTCCGGCCATTGAGAAATCTCAATGTCAGTGCCTTGAAATGAATTAAATATCCAGGGCTGGATTCACCATTGCCGGATGCTGATATTGTAATCGGCGATCGGGCAGAGAATTGACTCCAACACCCAACACCCAAATCGGGGCCAGCGCCGGTTTGACATCGGTCAGCCATGCTCCTCCCCCACGGAAATGGCATCATCGCGTTGTGCACTGTTGCAACGCCGTTGGCGCGTCATCGGCCGGCCCCTCCCGCAATGCTCCGCCCCCGATGGGCCAGGTTCCTGATGGCATGGGACACATGTGTTATCAGCTCTGCAGGAACCCGGCATGGCAGCTGCGTCTTGCTCCGCCATACACGGCCGGGCTCTGTGCCGCTGGCCGGGGGGAGGCTTCCGCGAGGGCTGGGGGAATAGTTAGGGGGTGACCAGGGCGTGAGCTGCGGGTTCGCGGATGGCGGGTCAGGTCCGCGCATGGCTGCCGCTATGTTGTAGGGTGCAACCGCTGCAGGTCATCAGCTGTGCGCACGTGCGGCCAGGGACCCGGTCATTCTCCGGCTGTTTTTGGCACAGCAGCCGGGAGTTTCACCCGGTGCAGCTGCTAGCCCCTCACCGGTCCCGGAATCGGTGAGGGTTTCACACAGAATATTTGGTCGTAAAAGACCACACATGCTCTGTTGACATCAACACTTAGTCGCTGAAACTGAGAATCCAGCCCCCAATTTTTGGTGGGTGCATTTCACCTTACATAATCAATTAATCTCAATTGAATGCTATCCTTTAAATCTACATTTCAGACTTAACTCAAAAACAGGCGGGTTTGGGTGGGGTGTGATGCTAACACTTTTAAAATTTCAAACTGGAACCCAACCCGCCTCAAACCCATCCTCTTCCAATTGCAACAGAAAAGGAATATGGCCAGATGACCAACCCATCCGCAGGGAGCCGGACACTAAATTAAATATTTTTATGAGGATATATACCGCAAATTTCACCTCTCCTTCAGGATGTATAGGTTTCTCAGACCTAAGGAAATCCAGTAGATGTTGAATCATTTGAAATTCCACTCAACGCGGTATTCTACAAATTGAGCAAAACACTAGTGAATATTCAAGTGAACCTTCTGAACCTGATTCAAATAGAGTGGCTTCACTGCAGATTAAAAGTATTAAATTGTTGCCATTGAAACTTTTTTTTGATGTATTTGTTTATTTTGTCAACAGTCACTGAGGTCTCTGCCAGTAAGTAGCTCTGGAGTATCTTGTATTTTGATATCCTTTCCACCTCTGGCCCCTTACGAAACCCAGCCATCCCAGCACTTTAAAAAAATGCCTTTTTAACATTCAGCTACTTCTCAAAGGCAAGGTTGAGATCATCAAATTTCTTAGATTTTCATGTCCTAGCACATTGAGACACCACACTGCCACCCTTCATCCATTAACTTTAGTGTTACTCATGGCTAGATACTCTCCTTCTAAATGTTTGTCAAGCTCTATCATAAATCAAGCAAAAAGCTCATAGCAACACTAAGGACGCAATCAAACAGCCTCGCTGTGCTCAGTCTGATGGTCTTGCGAGATGTCACGATCTGAATCCCTCCCAGTGAGGCATTTACATATTTAAGTGAGCAGTTAGGCTGACTTAAATATGTCTGTGCCTAATTCTCCCAGCACCCAGGAACTAATGCCTGTGCCTTGGAGATCTCGCCATGGCGTCATTTAGTACAGGACCAGACGTAACGACACCTGGAAGGTCTCCCAGGCCATCGGGGCTACTGCAAGTGTGCCCGAGTGGCACTGCCAGGCTGACAGTGCCAAGGTGCCCGAATGCCATGTTTCCCTTGCCAGGGATCAGGCCCGGGAGTGCCCTGCCCTTTTTGAGGTGGGAGCAGAGGGGGCTGGAGATCCCCTAACACGTAAATTTGGGTGTTGGGGGGGGGGGGGACCCGAAGGCCGGGTGGGGGATAGAGAGATTGGACGGCATTTAAAAATGAAGGTAAGTACGGCCTCAGCGAAGGTTTCTCGTCAAGACAAAAAATCCCTACAGAGTCCTGTTTGATAGCGGGGTCGTTCTCGGCGCCCCCGCTAAATGCGCCCAAAATGGGGCTTGCTTTTTATCGTTAAATCGCACTCTAAATCTCTAGATTGTTTGCACAATCAATATAAATGGATTTGGAGGTTACTATGACAAAATATTGATTATTTCAAAACAAACTTGCAATAGTATCACCAAGCATTGCCAATTTGAAGATATCTATTTGTCATTTTCATGTCCCTTGCTACATTAGCCTTGTTCAGGTCAGTACACAAAGCAGTCCTTTCCTTTTTGACATGCAAGGATAAAATGAAGCAAGCAAGGCAAATGGATTCTAGTATCTGCCTGTGAAAGAATAACTGTGCATCGTAAAGCAGTTTTGGGCAGGTTGGATCCTTAGTCTGACCCTGTGGCACCACAACTTTCGCTTTCCCCTCATTAAGGGCCTGGTTTTAATTTGATGCAAGAGAATAAGTTTTGATTCAGTTAAAATCTCACCCGACCAACATCTGGCCTGTTTTTCATAACCTTTACTATTTCAGTCAAGCTTTAAGTACAGAATCTCAACTCCTATTCTACCTGGTTATTTGTCAGTGTTGGTGTGATAAGCGTCTATGTTAGGTGTATGCCCAGACTGTTTCCTGAGGACAAAGATAAGGAAAATGTATTGCTTTGTTTATGTAATGCAGCACGGTGGTATGGACATGCTAGTGATGAGAAAACTAGAAAACAAACCCCTGTGGTGGTTGTAATACTAGAGCACTAAGTCTTTGGAGATACCAGCAAAAGCCTCCTCGTTAGATGAGTCTCAGTCCCTCATTTATGTTGCAGACATTCTTCCAACATTGGGCCTATTGTCAGTAGTATTGCGTGAGCTAAGTTCAACACATGGAAGTCAAGTGGAAGCAATGAAGACTAGCTACCAGAACTGCATTATTAACATATTGGGGCAGCATGGTGGCACAGTGGTTAGCACTGCTACCTCACAGCGCCAGGGTCCCGGGTTCAATTCCAGACTTGGGTGACTATCTGTGTGGAGTTTGTACGTTCTACCCGTGTCTGCATCAGTTTTACTCCGGGTGATCTGGTTTCATCCCACAGTCTAACGTTGTGCAGGTTAGGTGGATTGGCCATGGGGCTAGGGTGGGGAGAGTAGGCCTAGGAATGGTGTTCTTTCGGAGGGTGGGTTTAGACCCGATGGCCAAATAGCCTCCTTCTGTACCGTAGGGATTCTATGGACTGCTCCAGACATCTGTGTGTAGCCAAGGAGTATCAGCGTTCCAATTTTCCTTACGTTGTGAAGAAATGTGACTAGAAGTTCAATATTCAGGGAAAGTCAATCATACCTTACTGTGTTGGATCAAGTTGGGATCATTCTGATGCTTGAATAAAATTAACACAGAATAGTTTTGTTTGATAGCAGAGTTGTCCAAAGACTAAATTAATTTCCCAAAATGAACAGAAAAACTGGCAGGGAGAAAAAACGTGCCCTCTGACCAATAACAAACATTTAAACTGAGTTTGGAAATTTATTACCCTTACTTTAGTTTGCATTTCTTTCTGCTTGCTTGCTCTCTGTTTTACATCATATACGATGACAGGACTGGATTAACTCTGACTAGGTTGACCTTCGCTGCAGTAAATGGGAGACCAGCTGGTTCCTTCAGCTGTATATACATGACCAGCACAGCAATTTAAATGGAGAAACATTTCTCACCCCGCCCCTATTTCTTAATAGGAAATATGAGATGCATAATCTGAGTTCCTGAATAAACAAAGAATGTTTTAAAAAGAGTGGAAATTATCTTTCTGTGGCACAAATAGAAAATGCAAATAGATGGTTAGCAATTAGCTGTGGATTTGGGAATTTTACAATGTCGTGCACTATACTGACCAATAACCTACATTCAGCACATCTTATTTACATAGCCCTTCTCAAGGCTTCACACATTCCATGTGTCACAATTATCCACGTTAGAAATGTGGATTTGGTCAGCTGTTTTATCAATGTGTTTGTCAACTTAATATGGCAAAAAATCAATGTGAAAGAGAGTGACATTTAAGGGAAGCTAAAGGTTGTGGAAAACGGAAAGTCCACTGACTAATTCTAACTGTTTGGATATGATGGAAAAAGGAAACATGTGCATGAGAAGAGGAGTGGTTTTAAGTACAAAGAGTTTGCTCCAAACTTAGGTAAAACAGAATATATCTAGAAGAGGCTTAATGACAAATCCTGATGACTGAAAGAAAATAAATATAGGTCACGTCACATTTTACATACTTTGCAAAACTCCGGTATTTAATTGAAGTCACCACTGCACCGAGATCGTGCCATTTATCTCTAACTTTTTCTACTGGGCATTGTCACCTGGTAAAGGGAGTCACTTCATCAGGTTTCAAAACAAAAGCATGTTTGGTGCCAAATTGATACCATTGCATCATCATTCATTTCTGTTCCGACAATGTTTTTCAATTAGAATTCAGAAATAATAGGAAATGGGCAAGGACTACACAGCTGAAGGTTATTTTACAATAAATACAGCATCTTCTGCCATCATTCAGAGAGGTGGACTTTTAGCCAAGCTTTTTGAGGGGTCTCTTTTGGACTGTTCAGTTAACCTGTAGAGCGGTAAACCTGCCTAATCCAGCTATAATTTGCTGTTGACAGACAAGTCAATAATCAGACTATTCATAAATGCAGTAGTTACTGAGGAAATTCCCAGTGATGTATCCTTCATTAGGTTAATCATTGTCTTGTAAATATATATAGTTACTTCTTTAGTCTTATAATTTCTATCCCTATTTATAAAATGGAAATTTATATTAGCTTCACCTATACTGATGCCAATTCAAACAACTGTATACAATATAACAATGAGTTCATTATTAATTAAGTCCCATTTTTATATAAGCTACAAAAATTACAACGGAGCACAACTACTACTAGAATGAGAATATGAGAGGGGCTGTTTAGCACAGGGCTAAATTGCTGACTTTGAAAGCAGACCAAGGCAGGCCAGCAGCACGGTTCAATTCCCGTACCAGCCTCCCTGAACAGGTGCCGGAATGTGGTGACGAGGGCTTTTCACAGTAACTTCATTTGAAGCCTACTGGTGACAATAAGCGATTTTCATTTCATTTCATTTTCATTTTCTTTATGTGGAAAAGAAAAATACTGCAGATGCTGGAAATATGAAGTAAAACAGAAAATGCTGATAAACTCAGCAGGTCTGGCAGCGTCTGTGAAGAGAAACAGGGTTTCGATCTAAATGACCCTTCTACAGAATCATTATGTAGTGTTTTGTTAATTCTTGTCAATTCTTGTCTGGTGATAAAAGGCCTTCTTGAAACTAAAAGAGAACACTCATCACGATGCAGATTTTCTCACCTCTGGGAAATTTAGACTTTTTTTTCAACACTCCTGAATTTGTTTCAGGGATTTTCTTAATTATCTTTTCATAGCGTCCCATATAAGCATTCTAACTAAATGAAAATTATGGTTTCCTATAAAATACTGGACAATATTTTAAAACAGTCCAGTTCATCATTATAGCCATTGGTCCCGTCAGAAATTACAACCAAATAAAATGATTTATCTTACCTGGAGTGTACTGCATTGATCTTTGGTATTACGTACAATACTTATGATGTGGAGATGCTGGTGCTGGACTGGGGCGAGCACAGTACGAAGTCTCACAACACCAGGTTAAAGTCCAACAGGTTTGTTTGGAATTACTAGCTTTCGGAGCGCTGCTCCTTCATTCCATTTCACTTCACCTGGTGAAGAAGCAACACTCCAAAAGCTTGTGGTTTCAAATAAACCTGTTGGACTTTAACCTGGTGTGAGACTTCTTACTGTGCAATACTTACAATTAAGAAATTTGAATAAACTAAACCACATCTCGGCAGACTATAAATTGTGAACCAAAGTCCCCATCATGTAATGTGTTAAGCATCATGAAATACAGGAAGGATAAGGACAGTTGAAGGTTTGTGAATGGAGCAGACAAAACGTTCAGTTGCCTCACATGTATGGTGGTGTTTGAGGCTGATTGATTTCTGTTTTTATTGACAGATCACACAGATAGAGCAGAAAGTAGATGAAATCCTGAGTGTGCTTAAAGACCAGCTTCCCATACAGCAGCTGCAACATTCTTCAGGGTCTACCTCACCAACAATCAAACACCTTGTCTCCACTTCAGAGACACCTGCAGTGAATTCAAAAGCATGAGGCCACATATGCAGCATTTTTCATGTGTAAGCACGGAACTGATCAATGCCTCAGAGTGAAAACTGTAAGATTACGTCAGGCACTCTTCTCTTTAGATAATAGATTTGTGATGTACAGCTTTTGAAAAATGTATGTCTTCTCTGTAAACTTTTGTAAAACTTTTGTCTGCATCAATCTGTACTTTGCTAATGTTCATCTTGTACCCTATTACCGTAGCAATTTAAAGACTTTTAAAGTTCTGAACACAAAACTGACAAGAACCAAAGGAATGCTCAGATCCTCCACATTATTCAGCAGGAACAGTGCTCTGTGATGGTTACTATACACAAGGCATTTACTTTGCTGCTTTTGTGTCCTTGTTCAATCCACAGGAGTGAACAGGCAGAAAGAAAAATAGCAGAGGGAACAAAAGAGGTAGCATGATAAAGACAAATACTTCAAAGTAAGACAATTGCTAATTTTGAACTCCAGACCTTATGAGTTGTGAGAACTTTGATGTAGTATAAGGCAGGTAAAACAAAATAATGAATATAAACTTGAAACAATTAGATTTTTCTAATGATATTTTTGACATAAGATCATTTCACCTTTGTTTGGTTTCATGAATGAAAAATTTCATTCCCTTGAAATTAGAAATGTTTTATGTTTCCATAATTTACCAAGGTAGAATAAATTCAGAATTCATTATTATAATTCACAGTGCCACCAGAATTCCACCCGTCTATTGTGGGGAAGAGGGTTCACGACTTACGTGCGCTACTTTCAGCAAAGAGAGTACGTCAGGACCAGGGACAAGAGTTTGTTAAGAATGCTTATAGTAGTGGCATTCCAATGTAGCATGTTAACTATGTATAATGCATACAAATATGATATGCTAATTTAATGAAGACCTCAGCTTTCAAATTTGAAAACAGTAGGAAAATGGAGGACATATTCATCTTTGTATTATAATGGGCTCCAGGGTTGTCACTGTCAAAGTGAATGGCAAATGTGAAAATAAACACGAGCAAAACTTACATTAAAGGATATGTATTTTATCTGATTTGGCAATATTGTTTTCAGTGATGAAACGGTAACACCTGAACACCTCCAAAGTTTGTTTTCATGTTCCATCTCCCTATTTCTTTGTGAAATCACTCCTGGAGTGAGGTATCCTTTCCTCACAGTCTTACAGAATTAAACTAAAATATTGGGGTATCTGTCCAGTATGCCAGCCGCTGTTGGGGTCTGGTCTGGGATTGTAATACAGAGCATTGCGCGTTTGGGCCGCCCCTCTCCGAAATGTTGAGGGATAGGCTGGTTTGTGGGGTAAACAACACAGTCACTCGGAGGAAGTTGTTGGCAGAGTCCACCTTGGATTTTAAATGGTCCATTCAGCTGTCCCTGTCCCGTGAGCTTGCAGTAAAAGGAGTGTTGGAGCTGCAGGGGTCCATGGACGATGGCGTCCATAGTTTGGCCCACCCTCCGTTTCAAACTCTTGCTGCATCGCGGGGAAATTCCGGTCGGACCAGATCACCTCTCAAAGGGCAACACCAGAGACAATTCCGCAGATGGGCCAACCGCTTGGGAGCCACCACAAGCCTATGGGATACTGCCCCCCGAGGCCAAAGGGGGAAGCCGACTACATTGCCAAATGTGTGGTCGGAGTGCAAATGATGACCAGAGCCTCCACATTTGACGCAGAGAACACTGTCGACGGCAGCTGCCGAGATCACTGCAAGCCAAGGTGCCCCACCCCAACCTATTTGATGCAGTTGAACTGTGTCACGGCCCCGAAGGTAGCACCAATCTGGGTCACGTTACAAGCAGATGGTCATCCTGCTGTGGTAATGGAAATGGACACTGGGGTTGTCGTCTCCATTATGGACCATCAGACATTTTGAAGACTTTGCGCAGGGACCATGCCGCTGAGGTTGGCGACCTATACCAGCGAGTCATTGAGCATCCTTGGGACCACCATAACTCCAGTAACACAAGGGCAACAGTCGGTCTATGTTCTCTTGGTGGAACTTCTTGACTCCAAATATTACCACCAAGCCCAGCTTCTCGATTTGAGCATATCATCGTTCTGCCAGGGTCCTCGAGGCTGATGCGATGGGGCATTCCGAGCTGTTGTCCCATCTGTGGGCCAACACTGCCCCAATCCCGTCGGGGGAGGCATTGCATGTTAGGATTAGCAGTTGGGCTGCGGTACGGGCGTAACTGGTTGCCAGTCTCCCATTTCAACTGGCAACAGATTTTTCAGATGGGCACCGGAAATCCGTATGATGTTCTGGGCAAATACCCCAATGTTTCCAGGAGGGTCTGGGCAGGATAAAAGGGACCAAGGCCCATATCTACATGGATCTTGTTGCTCCGCCGCGGTACTTTAAGGCGAGGCCTGTTCCCTATGCATTGCTTGCCAAGGTTAATGAAGAGCTACAGCACCTGAAGGATCCGGGGATTATACACCCTGTTAAATTTGCAGAGTGGGCTGCATCCATGGTGAGCTAATGATGCCCAACAAATCTGTATGACTCTGCAGGGATGACAATCTCACAGGATACAAAACTTCATGCCTGGACTGGTACCCAATGCCTAGAGTGGAAGATTTGTACTCATAACGAGCTGGAGGATGTTCCTTTATGAAACATGCCATGAGCCTTGCTTATTTACAGATGGAGCTAAATCCAGCATCCAGAAAACTCTTAACCATAAACACCCATAGAGGGTTATTTGAATATATCCGCTTCCTGTTTTGGGTCTCATCTGCCCCAGTGATTTCCCAGCGTGTAATGGAAAGCACCCTGCAGGTCTGTCGAAGCCCTTCGCAAGTGAGGAGTTCACCACTTTTTTGAAGTGAGCGGCATCTGGTATATTATAATAATAATCTTTATTAGTGTCACAAGTAGACTCACATTAACACTGCAATGAAGTTACTGTGAAAATTCCCTGGTCGACACACTATGGCGGGTACACTGAAGAACCACCCTGTACCATCCCATATCTAATGGCTTTGCAGAAAGGACGGTTCAGACTTTTAAAAGGGGCATATAAAAAGCAAACCACTGGCTCCATGGACACGTGACTGGCCAAGTTCCTTTTTAACTACCGCATAATGCCACACATGATGATGGGAGTAGCCCCTGCAGAGCTGTTGATGGACCAAACGCTTAGAACCCGGTTGAACCTCACATTTCCGAACCTCGGCAGGAATGTGGAGGTGTAGCGGGAGGCGCAGAAGCAGTACTATGACCGGAGGACACCAGGGCGATAGTTTCACTAAGGGGCCGGGTTTTTGCCTGCAATTTTGCAGATGGGGCACTTTGCTCCCAGGTGTCGTGCTGGAGAGAAATGAACCAGTTAGGATTCGGGGAGAGTCCAATGGAAGCATTTGGACCACCTCAAGAAGTGGGAGCCCACGCTACATGACGCAAAACCGGCAGCACTGACGTCCCCTCCATGCTCAGAACTGCCCCTCAGCCAGGGGAGCCAGCTGTCTACCCCAGCACCCGGTCCAGCAGGAGAATGACTCCAGCTCAGAAATAGGTACATAGGTATCTGTGCAGATGCATGATGTCATGTCCAGGACTGAGGTCCCAGCGATAACACTTCAGAGGTCGGCCAGAGAAAGGCGGTCGACAAACCGATATACCGCGGCCGACCCAGGACCGCCGCAAGCTGAAACACAGCCTTGGGTGAAGTGGCGCAGAAGGTACCTGCCTCGGTGGCTGAAGGGGAACCTTGTGAGGCGGAGGGTGTCATGATCCCCATGTGGACCACAGGGAAACCATTGTCGATCTTCCTGTGGGACTTGTGGAGTACGGGCTTCCCAGGTAGCGGGCGAGGCTAACCAGCTGCAACTCATTAAAGATTACAGATAAAAGCTGGCCCAGGCAGGGCCCGGGGTTGTTGGTTGTCCAAACCAGAACTGGATTTGGAGAGAGTTACTGCCATGGACAGATGTATTGTACATAGTTCAATAAATCCTTGTTACACCACTGCTGGTTTTCTCAAGTTACTAAATTGGCCTTTTGGCTAAGAACAAGCAGAGTTGTGTATGTCCCTTTTGTGAGGACCATGATTTGGAATTTGATTTGAATTGGTTTTTGGAACAAGCAAGGAGATTGTTTAGGGGCCTTGCCCCTTCCACTTTGCAAAATTGCCTGAAACTCTGAGAAAGGAACAACATTTTAAAACAAAATCATTATTATTGTAACAATGGTGGTGTAGCTGCATTAGATGGAAATCAATTGATGACTGGCAAAATTGGACCTCTTGGTGCTTCAAATGGAATTTGTGGCCACAAAATTCAATGTGGCAGAGAGCAGGCATTGTGCTTTCAATGCATGAGTAACCCATACCCATTGCTTCACACGGAGGGAGCATGGAAGCCTTGCGCTGCCTGCTTATTTCCATCAGGATTTTCTAAACTGGGGATCGCGGGAGGGTCGTGGAGTGATCGGTCACGGCGTTCCTGATCGATGGAAATGCACCCAACGGCCGCGACCAGCTTTTTAAGAATGTCTGCCGCCTCTGGCTTTTAATTTTTTTTTTTTTAATTTAGAGTACCCAATTCATTGTTTCCAATTAAGGGGCAATTCAGCGTGGCCAATCCACCTAGCCTGCACATCTTTGGGTTGTGGGGGCGAAACCCACGCAAACACGGGGAGAATGTGTAAACTCCACACGGACAGTGACTCAGAGCCGGGATCGAACCTGGGACCTCGGCGCCGTGAGGCAGCAGTGCTCTGGCTTTTAAATTGAGAACTCAGGCCACAACTGCCGTCTTTCCTCCAGAAGTGGCGGCAGAGAGCAGATCACACACCTTTACACCAGTCATGCCCCCTGTATATCCTTGCTTTGGGCGCAAACCCATGGAGGAGAGATTCCTCCATTTTGTACCTGCCAGCAAGCAAGCAACAGAACTGAGAAGAGCTGAAGGTGGGTCATTTTGTAATAAGGAAGGGAGAGCCAGAGACACAAACACGCCAGGATCTCACAACTGCATCTGCTGGAGAGAGCTGCGCAGGAGAGTCCACTGCAGAACAAAGCAATGCTTGTGTGAGCTGTATACAGAGCTCCAAGGCCTCTGGGGAACAACCCATTAAGAAGAAACTGAAATCGGGAACAAAGCAGTATGAAGATGATTTTCTGAGGTATGGCTTTGTCAATTGTGCCGATGTAAATCAGGATGCAAAACCCATGTGTGTTATACGCAGGGAAGTACTGGCAAATGAGGGTTGGGTGCTAACCACATCTTCCCTTGCAGACATCTTTTCAATTCTAAACAAACTGAACCACAAATTGCATGGGAAGGATGATCATTATCTTCGGCACTATGAAGCAATAGATGCTTTCCAAAAGCCATTGAAAGTTTGGCGAGTGCGAGTACAAAGCCAAATGTACTACATGTTCCCCACACTATGACACATTGTGTTAGTAAGGGAACTGGCATGCCTAATAGACTGGCAAGCCTCATTCATTCGCATTTGGCTGCGCTGACCAACAACTTTTGTCGCTACTTTCCAGAGGAGCAGTTTCAGATTTTGAAAGCGAAGAGGTGGGTGAAAAATGAATTTAAGTTTGAAACACAGAGCCAATTATTATCTTACATATGACTCCAAATGAAGAGACTGAACTTCTGTGCCTCACCTGTGACAGCACATTAAAAACACGCCACAAGTCCATGAGGCTGTCAGCATTCTGGAGTAGCGTCTCCGAGGAGTATCCAGTGCATTTTGTGCTATTGCCCTTCACAACGATCTACATGTGCAAGTTGGAATTTTCATCCTCACAAAGATGAAGACAGGAACTGGCTGAACTCTGCACCCGATATGCGCTTTGCTCTCTCCTCCTGTGAACCTGATTGGCGTGAGATCGTGAGGACCAAGCAGACTCATCTGTCGCATTAAAGGTCAGCAAAAATGGTGTGCTGCGAATGTTGGCCCGCGTGGGTCGTGAAGGTCGACCAGTTGGTAAAAGTGGGTCCCAGGAAAAACAGTTTGAAGAACACTGATTTACATGATTACAGTTTGCAGCCAGCACTAAGTCTGCTAAGTGAATGCCTGAGCAGGAGGTGCACCATCACAAGGGGTTAGCATGAGATCAAGTTTGCTTGCACTACTTAAAGTCAGCCTGCATCTCTTAAAATGGAGGTGCATTTTGGCTGGAGAAAGTGCTGCAAGTGGCTGGGCCAGCATGTCTGTCCTGCAAGAGGAGTGACAATGCATGAAAGGGAAGAGAATGTGAATCTTCTTTCTAGAAACAAAAGCCCATTAGGCCTCTTTTTGTAAACAAATGCATGATTGGAATGAATGATTTTCTCCTTTTTGCAACTTATTAATTGCCCCCTTTTTCAGCCACAGAGTTTGGATACCTTAACCTAGATTCTTTAGTAACATTACTGCAAGAGATGTAAAATACAATACATACCAAATTCTTACATTTGCAGTGGTCTGCAGACAGGGCAGGGTACAAAAGTAACACAGATGCCAACTCACCAGAGGAGTAGTCTATAGGCCACCAAATAGTAACATTATGGTGGGGCAGGCAATAAACAAAAAAATAACGGATGCATGTAGAAATGGTACAGCAGTTATCATGGGGGATTGTAACTTACATGTTGATTGGTTTAACCAGGTCGGTCGAGGCAGCCTTGAGGAGGAGTTTATAGAATGTATCCACGATAGTTTCCTAGAACAGTATGTAATGGAACCTACGAAGGAACAAACGGTCCTAGAACTGGTCCTGCGTAATGAGACAGGATTGATTAATGATCTCATAGTTAGGGATCCTCTCGGAAGGAGCGATCAAAATATGGTGGAATTTAAGATACAGATGGAGGGTGAGAAGGTAAAATCAAACACTAGTGTTTTGTGCTTAAACAAAGGAGATTCCAATGGGATGAGAGAAGAACTAGCTAAGGTAGACTGGGAGCAAAGACTTTATGGTGAAACAGTTGAGGAACAGTGGAGAACCTTCCAAGCGATTTTTCACAGTGCTCAGCAAAGGTTTATACCAACAAAAAGGAAGGACGGTAAAAAGAGGGAAAATCGACCGTGGATATCTAAGGAAATAAGGGAGAGTATCAAATTGAAGGAAAAAGCAAACAAAGTGGCAAAGATTAGTGGGAGACTAGAGGACTGGGAAATCTTTAGGGGGCAACAGAAAGCTACTTAAAAAGTTATAAAGAAGAGTAAGATAGATTATGAGAGTAAACTTGCTCAGAATATAAAAACAAAAAAGAGTGGCTAAGGTAAATATTGGTCCTTTAGAGGATGAGAAGGGAGATTTAATAATGGGAGATGAGGAAATGGCTCAGGAACTGAACAGGTTTTTTGGGTCGGTCTTCACAGTGGAAGACACAAATAACATGCCAGTGACTGATGGAAATGAGGCTATGACAGGTGAGGTTGAGATGATTATTATCACTATGGAGGTAGTGATGGGCAAGCTAATGGGGCTAAAGGTAGACAAGTCTCCTGGCCCTGATGGAATGCATCCCAGAGTGCTAAATGAGATGGCTAGGGAAATTGCAAATGCTCTAGTGATAATTTACCAAAATTCACTAGACTCTGGGGTGGTCCCGGCGGATTGGAAATTAGCAAACGTGACACCACTGTTTAAAAAAGGAGGTAGGCAGAACGCGGGTAATTATAGGTCAGTTAGCTTAACATAGAACATAGAACATAGAAAATACAGCACAGAACAGGCCCTTCGGCCCACGATGTTGTGCCGAACCTTTGTCCTAGATTAATCATAGATTATCATTGAATTTACAGTGCAGAAGGAGGCCATTCGGCCCCCTGAGTCTGCACCGGCTCTTGGAAAGAGCACCCCGCCCAAACTCAACACCTCCACCCAACACCAAGGGCAATTTTGGACACTAAGGGCAATTTATCATGGCCAATCCACCTACCCTGCACATCTTTGGACTGTGGGAGGAAACCGGAGCACCCGGAGGAAACCCACGCAGACACGGGGAGGACGTGCAGACTCCGCACAGACAGCGATCCAAGCCGGAATCGAACCTGGGACCCTGGAGCTGTGAAGCAATTGTGCTATCCACAATGCTACCGTGCTGCCCTTAAGAACAAATAAATCTACACTATATCATTTTACCGTAATCCATGTACCTATCCAATAGCTGCTTGAAGGTCCCTAATGTTTCTGACTCAACTACTTCCACAGGCAGTGCATTCCATGCCCCCACTACCCTCTGGGTAAAGAACCTACCTCTGATATCCCTCCTATATCTTCCACCTTTCACCTTAAATTTATGTCCCCTCGTAATGGTTTGTTCCACCCGGGGAAAAAGTCTCTGACTGTCTACTCTATCTTAACTTCGGTAGTAGGGAAGATGCTGGAATCTATCATCAAGAAAGAAATAGCGAGGCATCTGGATCGAAATTGTCCCATTGGGCAGACGCAGCATGGGTTCATAAAGGGCAGGTCGTGCCTAACTAATTTAGTGGAATTTGTTGAGGACATTATCAGAGCGGTAGATGACGGGGAGCCAATGGATGTGGTATATCTGGATTTCCAGAAAGCCGTTGACAAGGTGCCACACAAAAGGTTGCTGCATAAGATAAAGATGCATGGCATTAAGGGTAAAGTAGTAGCATGGATAGAGGATTGGTTAATTAATAGAAAGCAAAGAGTGGTGATTAATGGGTGTTTCTCTGGTTGGCAATCAGTAGCTAGTGGTGTCCCTCAGGGATCAGTGTTGGGCCCACAATTGTTCACAATTTACAAAGATGATTTGGAGTTGGGGACCAAGGGCAATGTGTCCAAATTTGCAGACGACACTAAGATGAGTGGTAAAGCAAAAAGTGCAGAGGATACCGGAAGTCTGCAGAGGGATTTGAATAGGTTAAGTGAATGGGCTAGGGTCTGGCAGATGGAATACAATGTTGACAAATGTGAGGTTATCCATTTTGGTAAGAATAACAGCAAAAGGGATTATGATTTAAATGATAAAATATTAAAACATGCTGCTGTGCAGAGAGACCTGGGTGTGCTAGTGCATGAGTCGCAAAAAGTTGGTTTACAGGTGCAACAGGTGATTAAGAAGGCGAATGGAATTTTGTCCTTCATTGCTAGAGGGATGGAGTTTAAGACTAGGGAGGTTATGCTGCAATTGTATAAGGTGTTAGTGAGGCCACACCTGGAGTATTGTGTTCAATATTGGTCTCCTTACCTGAGAAAGGATGTACTGGCGCTGGAGGTGTGCAGAGGAGATTCACTAGGTTAATCCCAGAGCTGAAGGGGTTGGATTATGAGGAGAGGTTGAGTAGACTGGGACTGTACTCGTTGGAATTTAGAAGGATGGGGGGGGGGGGGGGGGGTCTTATAGAAACATAAAATTATGAAGGGAATAGATAGGATAGATGCGGGCAGGTTGTTTCCACTGGCGGGTGAAAGTAGAACTAGGGGGCATAGCCTCAAAATAAGGGGAAGTAGATTTAGGACTGAGTTTAGGAGGAACTTCTTCACCCAAAGGGTTGTGAATTTATGGAATTCCTTGCCCAGTGAAGCAGTTGAGGCTCCTTCATTAAATGTTTTTAAGATAAAGATAGATAGTTTTTTGAAGAATAAAGGGATTAAGGGTTATGGTGTTCGGGCGGGAAAGTGGAGCTGGGTCCACAAAAGATCAGCCATGATCTCAGTGAATGGCGGAGCAGGCTCGAGGGGCCAGATCCTAGTTCTTATGTTCTTATGTTTTTATGAGTTCTACTCCAGAGGAGTCAGCTGGGGCCTTCAATGGGCAGTAGATAGAAAAAGGTTGATGGGTCTACAAACAAAACTTTTTGGGACCTTGATAGGCCTACCTAAAAGTCTCTGGTCTCCAGTGGAGTCTGGCACCTGGTTTTGAGCAGAACTTGGCACTCAACATTTTCAGCATGGAATTGATGACCAACTCCTTGACAAAAGTTATAGATCCAACCATCATGCAGTGTTTGATGGCTGATACAGCTTCCATTTCAGCACAGGCAGAAGATGCCCAACATCTGAGTGCCACAGTAGAAGCCCAGACTGAAGGCATGCAAGTTCAGCTTGCTGCCACAACGTTCAGACTGCTGCCATCATGACTGTGGATACCAGTGTCCGAAGGAGCTGGCAGGGTCACACAGCAGCCTGTTCTCCAGCACATTGCTTGAATTGTTGAGACACCACCACGTGAAAATGGCATTGTTGCCATGGAGCACAAAAATCCTGCTTTCCTCTCAGGGTGACAGCGTTCACCCCCCGCATCCTGCCACTCCGCCTGTGCCCTTGCCTTGTTGTTACCTGGCAGCTGACACCCAAATCAATGTGATGTGAAACAATCCAAAGCAAGGTCTTCTCGGGCCATACGTGTACAAGGTCATCGCTGCCTCACCCACTGAAAGTAAACAGCCTTCCAACAGCCATGCTGCAGTCACTGGAATAGCACTGGAAAGGCAAATCCACATGGAGGTCAAGCACCAAAGGAACGTGTTAATAGACGTTTATAGAAAATATTGGATGTTTTGATTAATAAAGTTAAGGTTTGGAATATTTGTTTTGTGGTGGTTTCTGTGTCAGCTTTGTGGCAAAGAGGATGCTGCGATAGTCAGTATCGAAGAGAAGGAAAGGTGTTGCACTGTTGCTTAACGGGAAATTGGGGCTGTGCTAATTGATACCATAGTTGGGTGAGTTGATCAGCCGCAACCTGGCCCTGCTTCTCCTCCCCGCTCCTTTTCTTCCTCTTTCTCCTCAGCTACATGCCTGACACACATGTGCAGGATACCGCAGGCCACAATGAATCATGATACATGCCCTGCTGAGTACTGCACGAATCCTCCAGAAAGCCTCTCGAATGGTCCAAGCAGCAGAAAATTGCATAATGGGCTGTTCAGTGACATGTTTCCATGTGGCTGCAGATCTCTTGGTTCACCCATGCGGCCCACATTTTGCATGGAGCCATGAGTTAGGTGCTTATGTTGTCACCAAAATTGAGGCTCAAATGCTGATGGTGCAGCAGACTGGCACAGAACAGAGGCACCATGACTGCTTCGAGGAGAGCGGATGCTGACCTGCTTGATGCCCTGGTTTGGTTGCATAACCAGCTGGACATTTTATTTATTAAAAATAAATTTAGAGTGCCCAATTATTTTTTTTCCAATTAAGGGGCAATTTAACGTGGCCAATCCACCTACCCTACACATTTTTGGGTTGTGGGGCGAAACCCACGCAAACACGGGGAGAATGTGCAAACTCCACACGGATAGTGACCCAGAGCCAGGATCGAACCTGGGACCTCGGCGCCGTGAGGCAGCGGGGCTAACCCACTGCGCCACCGTGCTGCCCCTAACCAGCTAGACATTGAAGGAGTGGAATACATTGTGGTTGCAATGCAGCTCTGAATTTACATGTGCTGCCCACAAAACAGCATACATGCACACAATTGTACCCTGCTATAATGGCAAAACTGCTTGCTTGCTCCATCTGCTTCTTACTAGAAAGAGAGAATGAGGCTGTAGGTTTGCATGTGACAGGTGGTAGATTTTGGTGAGCACCTCTTTAATGAGTCAAGGACGTCACACACACTGCTCCTCACTGAGATTGCGATAAGAGACTGAGGTTGAGATAAGAGAATTGCTCCCATATGTTCCTGGACAGAAATGGTCTCCCGCTGAACACCCTTTTCCCTCTCCTTCTTGCCCTTCTTTGAGTGGTGTGTCCTTTGCTGTGATACCTCTGCTCATTCTCCCTGTCAGGCCAAGGGGGATAAAAACTACAGCACCCACGAATGGCAGCAAGTGATGTCAGTGGTGAGATGTGAGAACCATAGCCTTCATCACGTGGAATCTTCATTAACTTTAAGCAGCAGTAAAAATCCCCAAACATTTCTCCTGCCTCAGAAAGAACTAACACAAATCAACCAGCAACTAACCTGAAAGTAGTTGATGAGTTATTTAAATAGTGCACATGGGGTGGCCTTCCTGCTGCTGGACACACGTCCAGCTGTGCAAGTTTAAGGGATGAAATTAGGTGGAACATTGAGATCAAAAATGGCACTGTTGGTGAAATTACACTTCAAGATCAATGCACTCCTTGGTCCTGCTAGAATATTTTATCTGTCACAAATTAATAACATATTTTTGAGAACTCTTTTTTTTAGGAAAAATATTATAATTTATGCCTGTAAGGGACCTACATTATGTCATGTGAGAGTACCTTTAAGAAATGGGTGTTTATTAATGGGTGTGTATATAAATATCTGTAGTGAGAGTACCTTTAAGAAATGGGTGTTTACTATTGCAGTGATAGAACATAGAACATAGAAAATAAAGCACAGAACAGGCCCTTCGGCCCAAAATGTTGTGCCGAACCTTTGTCCTAGATTAATCATAGATTATCATTGAATTTACAGTGCAGAAGGAGGCCATTCGGCCCCCTGAGTCTGCACCGGCTCTTGGAAAGAGCACCCCGCCCAAACTCAACACCTCCACCCAACACCAAGGGCAATTTTGGACACTAAGGGCAATTTATCATGGCCAATCCACCTACCCTGCACATCTTTGGACTGTGGGAGGAAACCGGAGCACCCGGAGGAAACCCACGCAGACACGGGGAGGACGTGCAGACTCCGCACAGACAGTGACCCAAGCCGGAATCGAACCTGGGACCCTGGAGCTGTGAAGCAATTGTGCTATCCACAATGCTACTGTGCTGCCCTTAAGAACAAATAAATCTACACTATATCATTTTACCGTAATCCATGTACCTATCCAATAGCTGCTTGAAGGTCCCTAATGTTTCCGACTCAACTACTTCCACAGGCAGTGCATTCCATGCCCCACTACTCTCTGGGTAAAGAACCTACCTCTGATATCCCTCCTATGTCTTCCACCTTTCACCTTAAATTTATGTCCCCTTGTAATGGTTTGTTCCACCCAGGGAAAAAGTCTCTGACTGTCTACTCTATCTATTCCCCTGAACATCTTATAAACCTCGATCAAGTCGCCCCTCATCCTTCTCCGTTCTAATGAGAAAAGGCCTAGCACCCTCAACCTTTCCTCGTAAGACCTACTCTCCATTCCAGGTAATATCCTGGTAAATCTTCTTTGCACTTTTTCCAAAGCTTCCACATCCTTCCTAAAATGAGGTGACCAGAACTGTACACAGTACTCCAAATGTGGCCTTACCAAAGTTTTGTACAGCTGCATCATCACCTCACGCCTCTTAAATTCAATCCCTCTGTTAATGAACGCGAGCACACCATAGGCCTTCTTCACAGCTCTATCCACTTGAGTGGCAACTTTCAAAGATGTATGAACATAGACCCCAAGATCTCTCTGCTCCTCCACATTGCCAAGAACTCTACCGTTAACCCTGTATTCCGCATTCATATTTGTCCTTCCGAAATGGACAACCTCACACTTTTCAGGGTTAAACTCCATCTGCCACTTCTCAGCCCAGCTCTGCATCCTATCTATGTCTCTTTGCAGTCGACAACAGCCCTCCTTACTATCCACAACTCCACCAATCTTCGTATCGTCTGCAAATTTACTGACCCACCCTTCAACTCCTTCATCCAAGTCATTAATGAAAATCACAAACAGCAGAGGACCCAGAACTGATCCCTGTGGTACGCCACTGGTAACTGGGATCCAGGCTGAATATTTGCCATCCACCACCACTCTCTGACTTCTATCGGTTAGCCAGTTCGTTATCCAACTGGCCAAATTTCCCACTATCCCATGCCTCCTTACTTTCTGCAGAAGCCTACCATGGGGAACCTTATCAAATGCCTTACTAAAATCCATGTACACTACATACACTGCTTTACCTTCATCCATATGCTTGGTCACCTCCTCAAAGAATTCAATAAGATTTGTAAGGCAAGACCTACCCCTCACAAATCCGTGCTGACTATCCCTAATCAAGCAGTGTCTTTCCAGATGCTCAGAAATCCTATCCTTCAGTACCCTTTCCATTACTTTGCCTACCACCGAAGTAAGACTAACTGGCCTGTAATTCCCAGGGTTATCCCTAGTCCCTTTTTTGAACAGGGGCACGACATTCGCCACTCTCCAATCCCCTGGTACCACCCCTGTTGACAGTGAGGACGAAAAGATAATTGCCAACGGCTCTGCAATTTCATCTGTTGCTTCCCATAGAATCCTTGGATATATCCCGTCAGGCCCGGGGGACTTGTCTATCCTCAAGTTTTTCAAAATGCCCAACACATCTTCCTTCCTAACAAGTATTTCCTCGAGCTTACCAGTCTGTTTCACACTGTCCTCTCCAACAATATCGCCCCTCTCATTTGTAAATACAGAAGAAAAGTACTCGTTCAAGACCTCTCCTATCTCTTCAGACTCAATACACAATCTCCCGCTACTGTCCTTGATCGGACCTACCCTCGCTCTAGTCATTCTCATATTTCTCACATATGTGTAAAAGGCCTTGGGGTTTTCCCTGATCCTACCCGCCAAAGATTGTTCATGCCCTCTCTTAGCTCTCCTAATCCCTTTCTTCAGTTCCCTCCTGGCTGTCTTGTATCCCTCCAATGCCCTGTCTGAACCTTGTTTCCTCAGCCTTACATAAGTCTCCTTTTTCCTCTTAACAAGACATTCAACCTCTCTTGTCAACCATGGTTCCCTCACTCGACCATCTCTTCCCTGCCTGACAGGGACATACATATCAAGGACACGTAGTACCTGTTCCTTGAACAAGTTCCACATTTCACTTGTGTCCTTCCCTGACAGCCTATGTTCCCAACTTATGCACTTCAATTCTTGTCTGACAACATCGTATTTACCCTTCCCCCAATTGTAAACCTTGCCCTGTTGCACGCACCTATCCCTCTCCATTACTAAAGTGAAAGTCACAGAATTGTGGTCACTATCTCCAAAATGCTCCCCCACTAACAAATCTATCACTTGCCCTGGTTCATTACCAAGTACTAAATCCAATATTGCCCCTCCTCTGGTCGGACAATCTACATACTGTGTTAGAAAAGCTTCCTGGACACACTGCACAAACACCACCCTATCCAAACTATTTGATCTAAAGAGTTTCCACTCAATATTTGGGAAGTTAAAGTCACCCATGACTACTACCCTGTGACTTCTGCACCTTTCCAAAATATGTTTCCCAATCTGTTCCTCCACATCTCTGCTACTATTGGGGGGCCTATAGAAAACTCCTAACGAGGTGACTGCTCCTTTCCTATTTCTGACTTCAACCCATACTACCTCATCAGGGTGATACTCCTCGAACTGCCTTTCTGCAGCTGTTATACTATCTCTAATTAACAATGCCACGCCCCCACCTCTTTTACCACCCTCCCTAATCTTATTGACACATCTATAACCAGGGACCTCCAACAACCATTTCTGCCCCTCTTCTATCCAAGTTTCCGTGATGGCCACCACATCGTAGTCCCAAGTACCGATCCATGCCTTAAGTTCACCCACCTTATTCCTGATGCTTCTTGCGTTGAAGTATACACACTTCAACCCATCTCCGTGCCTGCAAGTACTCTCCTTTGTCAGTGTTCCCTTCCCCACTGCCTCATTACACGCTTTGGCGTCCTGAATATCGGCTACCTTAGTTGCTGGACTACAAATCCGGTTCCCATTCCCCTGCCAAATTAGTTTAAACCCTCCCGAAGAGTACTAGAAAACCTCCCTCCCAGGATATTGGTGCCCCTCTGGTTCAGATGCAACCCGTCCTGCTTGTACAGGTCCCACCTTCCCCAGAATGCGCTCCAATTATCCAAATACCTGAAGCCCTCCCTCCTACACCATTCCTGCAGCCACGTGTTCAACTGCACTCTCTCCCTATTCCTAGCCTCGCTATCACGTGGCACCGGCAACAAACCAGAGATGACAACTCTGTCTGTCCTGGCTTTTAACTTCCAGCCTAACTCCCTGAACTTGTTTATTACCTCCACACCCCTTTTCCTACCTATGTCGTTGGTACCAATGTGCACCACGACTTCTGGCTGCTCGCCCTCCCCCTTAAGGATCCTGAAGACACGATCCGAGACATCCCTGACCCTGGCACCCGGGAGGCAACATACCTTCCGGGAGTCTTGCTCGCGACCACTGAATCTCCTATCTATTCCCCTAACCATTGATGTCAGAGAGTGATGGAGCTGGGCTGTCTGTCAACTTTTTACTTTCGTTTTTGAGCAGGCTGCAGGGTGTTTTAGTTTCGTTTTCAGTGTTGGAGCTGAAGCCAGACCAAGCAGGTGTACTGCTGTTCTCTCTGCCATTAAAAGACTATCTCTTGATCATTTGGTGAATTCAGAATTATAAATGTTTTCAGTTGTGACTTTAACCTGATGTGCTTCTGATAAAGTTAATGTTGTAGTCTTTGGGGGTTGTATTTGAATTAATGGTTGCTAAGATGTTCACTGTATGTTTTAAAAAGGTTAACTTGAGTTCATAGAATAAACATTGTTTTGCTTTAAAAAATACTTTTCCATTTCTGCTCCACCACACCTGTCGAGTGGGCCGTGTGCTCCCCATACAACAATCTAGTAAAAGTCAGGTGAACTCCATGATACACTTTGGGGTTTTCTAAACCCTGGCCCATAACAAATTGGGGGCTCGAGGGAGATAAAAGTCTATCTATTGGATTGGCTTAGTGAACTTAAAGACAGTGAGGGGTGAGCATATTGTGGGTGCTTTTCAGGTGTGGTATTTTAGTTTAAGTAGGGTGTGTGTTGTGGACAATGGCTCTTTCAGAGGCTCAGATGTTTTTGGGGGTGGAGACGGTCACACGCAGTACCTTACAGACAGAGACTAAAAGTAGACTGTTAGATTTGGCAAAAACATTGCAGTTAACATTACCTGACAAAATGCGAAAAGATGAGGTAATTATGGCAGTGGCTAAGCATTTAAAGGTACCTGAGAGACAGTTTGACTCATTGGAAATAGCAAAAATTCAGTTGCAAATTAAACAAATGGAACATGAGAAAGAATTAAAGCAGCTTGAATACGAAAGAGAGAGAGAGGAAAAAGAAAGCGGAAGAGAGAGAAAGGATAAAGAAAGAGAAAGATAGAGAGAGAGAAGAAAGGAAAACAGAAAGAATAGCCCTAGCAGAACAAAAATAAAGAGAAAGGGAGATACAGATTAGGGAAAAAGATAAAGAGAGAGAGTTTGAACTTCAGGAAATGGCCATGAAACATGACAATCAGTTAAAATTGGCAGACGTAAAGGGAAACGTACAGTTGGTGGATAGTGATGAGGATAGTGAGAAAGAGCGTCAAAGTCGAAGGCTTGGTGGGAATCTATTTAAATATGTCCAAGCATGGCCAAGGTTTGACGAGAAAGAGGTGGAAGCCTTTTTCATTTCATTTGCGAAGGTGGCTAAACAAATGAAATGGCCACAGGACATGTGGGTATTACTGATTCAAACAAAGCTGGTAGGTAGAGCTAGTGAAGTGTTTGCATCACTACCGGAGGAGGTATCTGGGACGTATGAGGAGGTGAAAAAATCCATCTTAGGTGCATATGAGCTAGTGCCTGAAGCTTACAGACAAAGGTTCAGAAATTTAAGGAAAGGATTTGGTCAAACATACATGGAGTTTGAACAGAGTAATTTTGATTGGTGGATAAGGGCTTTGAAAATAGACCAACCGTATGAAGCTCTCAGAGAAATTATACTTTTGGAGGAGTTTAAAAATTCAATTCCTGATGTAGTGAGAATTCATGTGGAAAAGCAGAGGGTTAAAACGGCGAGATTAGCAGCAGAAATGGCAGATGATTATGAGTTAGTTCATAAATCAAAGTTTGGTTTCCGACATCAGTTTCAGCCGGTGAGAGGTAGAAACTGGGGCCATGAGAAATACTCAAGTGGTAAAGGTAAAGGTGATCTGATGGGAGACAATAAAGAGAGTTTACCTTTGATTTAAAAAGAAATCCAAGAGGATGGAAAAGAAATGAAAAGTTTCAAATGTTTTCACTGTAATAAACTAGGCCATGTAAAGTCACAGTGTTGGTGGTTGAAGAAAA
Organism: Scyliorhinus torazame; assembly: GCF_047496885.1. Lineage (NCBI taxonomy): Eukaryota > Metazoa > Chordata > Chondrichthyes > Carcharhiniformes > Scyliorhinidae > Scyliorhinus > Scyliorhinus torazame. The sequence continues at coordinate 141,590,289 of NC_092725.1, forward strand.
GCACTGGGAAGGCTGATGTGGTAAAACAGGATAAGACAGTGGGGTTTGTTAAAGTGGTAAAGGAAAGCCCAAGTGAAGCGAAGGAGGTGCAAAAGATTGTACAGCCTGTTCAAGAGGTGATTGATAAGAAGGTGCCAGATCTCTTTAAAGAATTTACTTGTGTGGATAAAGTTTACTCAGGAGGAGCAGGTAAAGAAGTCACAATTTTAAGGAACTAGTCAATCCTCAATGGTAAGAGATGAGGAGTTATGTAGTTTGGGAAGAATGTTGCCAGAAAAGGTGGTAATATGTGGATTTCAGGGTGAGAGGAGTAGTGTTCCATTATATAAGGGAAGGTTGGAAAGTCCACTGAAGAATGGTGAAGTGGTAGTAGGTGTAATAGAGAAACTATCTTGTCCAGGAATACAGTTCATCTTGGGAATGATATAGCTGGATCGCAGGTGGGAGTGAAGCCTACTGTGGTTGATAAGCCAGTGGAAAATCTGACAACTGAAGTGTTGAAGGACGAATATCCTGGGATTTTTCTGGATTGTGTAGTAACAAGGTCACAAAGTCACAGGTTAAGACAAGAGGAGAATTCAAAGAATGAAGATGAAGTTGAAGTGCAATTATCAGGAACGATTTTTGATCAGATGGTTGAAAAAGAACAAGAACAAGCGAAGGATGAGGCGGATATTTTTAGTTCAGGAAAATTGGCGGAGTTACAACAAAAAGATATGGAAATAAAACGGATGTATCAGAAAGCATACACGGAAGAGGAATCTGAGTGTATACCAGTGTGTTATTACCGTAAAAGTGATGTCTTGATGAGAAAATGGAGACCTTTACAGATGCAGGCGGATGAAAAGTGGGCAGAAGTTCATCAAGTAGTATTGCCGGTAGGGTATAGAAAGGAGGTGTTGCGAGTTGCACATGAGGTACCAGTGGGAGGTCATTTGGGAATAAGGGAAACTCAAGCTAAAATCCAGAAACATTTTTATTGGCCTGAACTACATAAAGATGTAGTTCAATTTTGTCAATCATTTCACACATGTCAAGTGATAGGGAAACCTCAAGCAGTGATAAAACCAGCGGCCTTATTACCCATTCCAGCATTTGAGGAACCTTTTACAAGGGTTGCGTAGGACCGCTTCCTAAAACGAAAAGTGGGAATCAATATCTTTTGACGATAATGGATGTGACTACTAGGTTTCCAGAGGCCATTCCAGTCCGTAATATTACAGCTAAAAAGATTGTGGAGGAGTTACTTAAATTCCTTACTAGATATGGACTACTCACAGAAATACAATCGGATCAAGGATCAAATTTTACCTCAAGGTTATTCAAAGAAGTTATGGATAACTTAGGAATAAAACAATTTAAATCAACTGCGTACCATCCAGAATAGCAGGGAGCATTAGAAAGGTGGCATCAGACATTAAAGACAATGTTGAGGGCTTATTGTCACGATTATCCAGAGGATTGGGATAAAGGAATTTCATTCGTACTGTTTGCAATTAGGGATGCACCTAATGAGTCAACCAAATTTAGTCATTTTGAACTAATTTTTGGTCATGAGGTAAGAGAACCACTTAAATTGATTGAGGAAAAATTGGTGAGTGAGAAATCAGAAATTACATTATTGGATTACATGTCAAATTTAAGGGAACAATCAAATAGAGCAGGTGAATTGGCTAGACAACATTTACAAGTTGCACAAAATGTGATGAAACGGGTAGCGGACAAGAAATCCAAAGTTTGTAATTTTGCCAGTGGAGATAAAGTTTTAGTGTTGTTACCAGTGGTAGGTGAACCTGTAAAAGCAAGATTTTGTGGGTCTTATCAGATTGAAAGGTGAATTATGTGGTAAAAACACCAGATAGAAGGAACACTCACCGAATGTGTCATGTGAATATGCTTAAAAGGTACTTTGAAAGGGAAAAAGGAGGAGGTTTTAATGATTCTAACTCAAAGTGACGAACCAAATCCAGATGACTGTGAATTTGACATACCTCAAATTAAATTGGAAAATGAGGATGTTCTTAAAAATTGGGATAAATTGTTGAGTTACCTTCCAGAGGAAAAACGGACTGACCTGAAAGAGTTATTGATGTCACATGGGTAAGTTTGTGGAGATAAATTGGGAAGTACTAAAATGGCTATACATGATGTAGATGTGCCAAATGCTGTTCCAATCAAACAACATCCATATAGACTTAACCCTTTAAAATTGGCACAGGTTAACAAAGAGATTGTGAGTATGCTTAAAAATGGCACAATTGAAGTGGGTTGCAGCCAATGGAGCTCACCCATAGTGATGGTACCTAAACCAGACGTTACCCAATGGTTGTGTGTGAACTATAAAAAGGTTAATGCAGTTACAAGAACGGACTCTTATCCTATCCTACGTTTGGAGGATTGCATTGAGAAAGTGGGACAATTAGCTTTTATTTCCAAACTGGATTTACTTAAAGGTTACTGGCAGGTATCTTTATCCGAAAGGATGAAGGAGATTTCAGCTTTTGTGACTCCAGATGGTATATACCATTTCAAAGTTATGCCATTTGGCATGAAAAACGACCCAGCCACATTTCAACGGTTAACTAACAAAGTCGTTTCAGGATTACCCAATTGTGCGGTATACATCGACGATCTGGTCATTTTCAGCCAGACATGGAAAGAACATTTAAAACATCTGATGGAGATATTTGATCGACTTCAGGAGGCGGGTTTGGTGATAAACCAAGCCAAAAGTGAATTTGGAAAAGCTCAAGTCACTTTCCTTGAGGAGTTTTCAATACCCTCGAGACAAAGGGAAATAATGAGATTTCTTGTATTAGTGGATTTGATCGAACATTTGTGCAAAGGTTTTGTAGCGTGATTACTCCACTGATGGACTTGCTGAAGAAACGTAGAAAATTTCAATGGACAGCGGACTTTCAACAGGCATTTGACTGCCTGAAAGCTGTGATAACCAATGTTCCTGTGTTGGAGAATTACAAGGGACTCTGTGATCATATTGAACTAAAGTATCTGACTTTAAAGAGAAATGCCGAGGTATAGAGAAATGGACGGATCGTGCAGAGACCTTCTTGCTCAAAGAGACTGTCAATCGAGAAGGATTCCAGTTGGAAGAAAAAAGGAAAAAAATGGACTATATTATTATACCTGTTTGCGTGTGTTGTTTTTTGAAACGAAAAAGTATATTTACTGTGTGCATTTCTTAAAGGATAGCGAAAAGGTGAAAAATGAAACCATCTTGAAGTTGATGGGGGTTTTTTTCTTGGGGGGAGGTGTCATGTGAGAGTACCTTTAAAAAATGGGTGTTTATAAATGGGTGTGTATATAAATATCTGTAGTGAGAGTACCTTTAAGAAATGGGTGTTTATTACTGCAGTGATGTCAGAGAGTGGGTGGAGCTGGGCTGTCTATCAGCTTTATACTTTCGTTCTTGAGCAGGCTGCAGGGTGTGTTTTAGTTTCGTTTTCAGTGTGCAGGTGTACTGCTGTTCTCTCTGCCATCAAAAGACTATCTCTTGATCATTTGGTGAATTCAGAACTATAAATGTTTCCAGTAGTGACTTTAACCTGATGTGCTTCTGATAAAGGTTGTTTTTAAGTCGTATGGATGTTAAAAAGGAAAGCTTAAAGGTTTACGTAGTGTTGTAGTCTTTGGGGGTTGTACTTGAATTAATGGTTGCTAAGATGTTCACTGAACGTTTTAAAAAGGTTAACTTGAGTTCATAGAATAAACATTGTTTTGCTTTAAAAAATACTTTTCCACTTCTGCTGTACCACACCTGTAGAGTGGGCCGTGTACTCCCCATACCACAATCTAGTATAAGTTGTGGGTCAGGGGAACTCCATGATACACTTTGGGTTCTCTAAATCTTGGCCCATAACAATTAGTTTTTATCAATCATTTTCTCTTTACATACCTCACTCAGCCTCACTGTTAACCATCCGGCCAATCTTGGTGTCGTCTGCAAACTTACTGATCCTTCTCCCAAATAGTAATCTATGTTCTTCATATAAATGATGAATAATAGGGACCCAACACAGATCCCTGTGATACACACTGGACTTCCAGTTGCGAAAGTAACCATCTGTCATGACCCTTTGTCTCCTGAAACTAAGCCAATTTTGAATCCACCTTATCAAATTACCCTGTATCCATGTGCATTTACCTTCTTTGTAAGTCTCCCATGTGAGACCATGTCAAAGGCTTCGCTGAAATCCATATGAACAGCATCAACTGCACTACCCTCATCTGCACACCTGGTCACTTCCTCCAAAATTGCAATCAATTAAGTTGGGCATGACCTCCCTCTGACAAAGCCATGCTGATCAAATCTTCTCTCCTTCAGAATAGTTTCCCTAACACTGATCTGAGACTCCCTAGTCTGTAGTTAACTGGTTTTTCTCTACAACCCTTCTTAAATATGGAACCACATTAGCTGTTCTCCCCCATGGCTAGAGAGGAATTAAAAATGTGTGTCAGAACCACTGCAATCTCCTCCCTCAGCTCCCTCAGCAGCCTGGGCCACAATACATCTGAACCTGGAGATTTGTTCACTTTTAAGCCTGCGAACACCTCCAATAACTTGTCACTCCCTATGTCAATTTGCTCAAGAACCTCAGTCTCTCTCCCCAAATTCTATACCTGCATCCTCATTTTCTTGGATCAAGAAAGATGGCAAGTATTCATTCAACACCCTACAAATGTGCTCTGACTCCACCCACAGATTTCCCCCTTAGTCCCTACTCTTTCCCTGGTTACCCTCTTTCCACTGATATCCTCATATAATACCTTGGGATTTTCCCTGCTTTGACTGGCCAGAGCTTTATCATATCCCCTCTTTGCTCCCCTAATTGATTTCTTAAGCTTCATCCTGCACTTTCTGTACTCCACTAACGCCTCCGTTGAGTTGCTCCCCTTGTACTTGCTAAAAGCCTTTCTTTTCCTTCTCATCTTAACCTGGTGATCCATGGTTCTCTGGGCTTGTTACTCTTTCCTATTGCCCTAGAGGGAACATGTTGGGCCTATACTCTCCCCATTTCCTTTTTGAACTCCGCCTCCCCCCTCTCCCCTACCCCCATAACTCTTCTGTAGATTTCCCCACAAGTAGCTCTTCCCAGTCTACCTTGGCAAGATCCTGCCTTAATTTACTAAAATCCGCTCTCCGCCAATTCAAAACCTTTCTTTGTAACTTGCCTATTTCTTTGTCCATAACATGCTTATTATCTCCTTTGTTATTTCTTATCTCCTTTTGCCTTGCACTTTCATTCTTTTTGAGATTTAATCCTCCTGCCTTCCTTTTTCCTGAGACAGACCTTTCCTTTAGATCTCCCCCAACCCCCATCATTTCCCAACCTTCCACCTGACTTCTCTCTGCCTCTGTGCTTGTTAAAAACTGTTACACCTCAAAACTTTTCCAGCTCTAAATAAAGGTCATCAACCTTAAACGTTAACTGTTTCTCCTTCCACCAATGTTGCCCGTCCAGCTAAGTACTTCTGACCTAAACAGTTTCTGCTTTAATTTCAGGTTTCCAGCATTCCATGGTAGTTTACTTTTGTTTTATTTTACAATTAAATTGGAACTGGACATTTTCCTATTAAATTAGTAGAGATGATGTTACATTGTTAATATTTTGACTATTCACAATCTACTAACAAAATACTTTTCAACAGTTGGGTGTGAATTAATAACTAATGATCTGCATGAATTGGTGAGATATTAATTGCTAATCTAATCAAGAATTCTTTACTCGTTCTCTGTCATGTCCCTTGCTATTTCCCAAAGTTGTGCTGTTCAACAATAATGACAATATCAACTATTACCTTCTTCAGAACAGAAAGACTTGCATTTACAGGGCATTTAACATCCATTGACTTCTCAAAGAATTTAACAGCCAATGAAGTACTTTTGAAGTGTAGTCATTGTTGTAAGGTAGGAAATGCAGTAGCCAATTTTGTACCCAGCAAATCCCCAAGAACAGCAATGTGCGAATGACCAGATAATCTGTTTTTATTATGTTGATTGATGGATAAATATTGGCTAAGACATTGTGGTTAACCCTCCTGTTCTTCTACAAGGTAGTACCATAGAATCTTTTCCATCCACCTGAGAAGGCAGACGTGGTCTCAGTTTAGCATCTCATACAGAAGACAGCAGCTCTGACAGTACAACGCTCCCTTGAATACACTGGAGTATCAGCCTTAATTTTTGTGCTCAATACAAATAATTCTGAAACATATCTCTAGACACGAATGAGTTAATGTAAAATATTACTTTAATTCATTTGGACAGAGGAAGCCCGACTGGTAATAGCCTCTCAGTATGATCGTCACATGATACTATGTTGTGCTTAGTACAATGATCCTGTTTACACATGCACCTTTACAGCAGAGAGCCATCAGAAATTACTTTAACGTGGAGTGCACATATACATATTAAGTGAACTTCAAAAGTCCTTTTGATCTATGGCCACTCTGTTATGAGCTAATGATAGGGTTACAGCTGCTAAATCAAAGTGCAGAGAATCGGTTGAGTGCAAATCATTTCAAAGAGGACCAAGATTACAAAATACAATAAATACATAGATATAGCAGTATATCACTTGCTGCCTTCTGTAAGAAAATCTAAAGGAAATCTATTTCATGTATGCATGTGTGTGTGAATATAGGAAATGCAATTGTGATAAAATACTTAAAAATAAGTCACAATGGCTTGAGAGACTTAATAAACAATGAAACACATTTGGTTGACCCAGTATTCAACATGGTGAAAAAATATTTAGTAAAAATTGGACATTTTTCCTTCGCAAGCATTTAAACAAAAGCAACACAAACATTGCACGTCTCAACCCGGAGACCTGAGGTTTGTCCAAAATTGTGCCTCAAACCTTAGTATAATAATTTGATAATACCCACTGTAAGGGTTGCAACTTGCTGGCTTTAGCCTTCAGGTAAGAGGGATGGGATGAAAGGAAACTGGGAGGCAGCTCATCAGGCCTGCAGCAGGCTTTTGAGTGCAATGGAACCAGGAGAAGCACTTCTGCGGCTAATTCCACAGGAACATTCTTTTTTTTAAAACCACAATTTAGTTTCACTGACTACTTAGATTTCTACGACTGCTTCTGATCTCCGGGTAAGCGTTCTCCAAGGCGGCCTTCAGGACGCGCGACAACGCAGAATCGCCGAGCAGAAGCTTATAGCCAAGTTCCGCACACATGAGTGCGGCCTCAACCGGGACCTGGGATTCATGTCGCATTACATTCATCCCCCACCATCTGGCCTGCGAAATCCTACCAACTGTCCTGGCTTGACACAATTCACACCTCTTTAACCTGGGGTTACCCCATCTCTGGATCTGTAAAGATTTAATCACCTGCTAATGCTCGCATTCCAAGCATTGCCTGGCATCTTTGAATCTGTCTATATATATGTTTCTGGAACATACCTCTTCATTCACCTGAGGAAGGAGCAGCCCTCTGAAAGCTAGTGACATCGAAACAAACCTGTTGGACTTTAACCTGGTGTTGTAAAACTTCTTACTGATCTCACCCCAGTCCAGCGCCGGCATCTCCACATTAAGATTTGTGAGAAGAGCTATTTACTTCAGGGATCATGAAAAGACATTAGGTCCCTTATTTGCATTTGTAAAGGGCCTAACACCTGTTTCAGACGGATGCCACAGGTGCCTGGGCAGCTGCCTATGCCAATAGGCATTGGATCTTGCTCCCTGAAACTGGCCCTCTGGCACCCATTTTACAATGCGAAAACAGGCACACCCAGATCCAATTTCTGCTCTTAAAGTCCAGTTTGTCTCTGTCACCTTAAAGCCATAAGGTTGCTCCTGTTGGTCCTTAAATGTAGCACTTACATTCAACCTATAACCCTAAAGTGTTCCAACAAGCAGATGACAGTCACAACTGTGGTAATCAATTAAGTGATTTTGGTCAAAGATTACGAAAGTGAGTTAAAACAAGAATTAACTTAAAGAGAAATCTGTTACATGATCCTTTCCATTTACTTTTCCTTTGGTGGTATTTACATTAGTTGTATCATGGGTAGAAAACTTATTTTAAAGCTAAAATTTTGATTTTATATGTTAATATATACGAACATAGAACATAGAACAGGTGGTGATAAACACAACAGCTGAATGTATAAAGCATTAATGTCTTCCTTAAATATCCAAATTCCATAAACAGCTGAGACGTCTGTCTTTGTTTAGGAATTCAACAAATTCCGCATCAATTCTATTTAAAAGTACTACTTGGACAGGAGGTGCAGTGCCTACCTCATGAGCAGATGGCTAACAGATTCAAATTCCTGTTGATTCAGCCCCACGGTTGGTGGGAGTGGCTCTTTGCAAGTTCAGAACCAAGCTGCTAATTGGAAGGGATAATAGCAGGTCTGTGATTTCCAGATATGCCCTAGTCACGAGCTTCCACATCATCATCATCATCATGTAAATCGACAATTCCCAAATCTTTGCCTTGGTTATTCTACCTCCTACAATTACTGATGTGATGTTGAACTGTTCTGCTTATTTCAACCTTCTAAGGTTTCTGATTTGTTTCATTTTGTCAATTGCCAACATCATTCCAGTTAACATAGTTAAAACTCCAATTTAGAAGTGAATAATTAAGCAAATTAATATTTGCAATTGTGAGAATAGATAAACAGATTTATCTGTTTATCCCGTACCAGCCTCCCCGAACAGGCGCCAGAATGTGGCGACTAGGGGCTTTTCACAGTAACTTCATTTGAAGCCTACTTGTGACAATAAGCGGTTTTCATTTCATTTGATGTCATTTTCATTCAGATTTCAACAACGGGGAGAAACAGAAATTCCTTGACTAACAAACAGACTGCCCAAAATCTTTCGGAAGATGGTCTTTCAGATCTTGACAAAGCATTTGATTCAGTAGCATGAAGACTTTGCTCAAGACACATGGGGCGGCACAGTGGTTAGCAGTGCTGCATCACGGTCAGGGACCCGGATTCGATCCTGACCTTGGGTAACTGTCTGTATGGGGTTTGCACTTTCTCCCAGTATCTGAAATGAAATGAAATGAAAATTGCTTATTGTCACAAGTAGGCTTCAAATGAAAAGCCCCTAGTCGCCACATTCCGGCCCCTGTTCAGGAAGGCTGATACGGGAATTGAACCATGCTGCTGGCCTGTCTTGGTCTGCTTTCAAAGCCAGCGATTTAGCCCTGTGCTCATTTAGCCCTCTGGTTTCCTCCCACAGTCCAAAGATGTGTTGATTAGATGGGGTTGTGGGGATAGAGCGAGATGTGTGGGGGAAGAAGACCTCGGTAGAATGCTCTTTCGGAGCGTTGACGCAGATCCAATGGGCCAAATGGCCTCCTTCTACATTGTAGGGATTCTATGACAGTGGGGACTTAAACAAGTGTGAAATTTTTACTACAATTATTGTATCAGGCAATTCAGCCCACACAGTCCATGCTGGAAATAATGCTCCACTCGGGCCTCCGCATTTCTTTTCTCACCTAAATCTACCATCGGAAGCATCTATTCATTTTTCTCTCATTTGCTTGTTTAGATTCCCCTTAAATGCAACTGTACTATTTTCTTCAACCATTTTGTGATAATGAGTTCCACATTTTTAACATCTTTGGCTGAAGTATCTTGAATTCCCTATTGGATTTCCTAGTGATTGACTTACATTGATGGGCTGTATTCTCTTCTTCACAAGAGGAATCATTCTCTCTGTATCCACTCTATCTGAACTTTTCATAATTTTAAAGACATTATTAGGTCATTCCTCAGCCATTTTCTTTTCCCCAAGACAGAAGAGTTACAGCCTGAGAAACATTTTTCCGGTATGAATACCCACTCCTTTCTGGTAACCTCCTTGTAAATCTTCTCTGCATTTCTCCATTGCCTCTATGGACGCGGTTCTCCAGAAAGGTTTACCCAGGACTGATGAAGACGTTAGGGAGCAGCCGGGACATTCAGAATAATAATAATAATCGCTTATTGTCACAATTCGGTTTCAATGAAGTTACTGTGACAAGCCCCAGCTGCCACATTCCGGCGCCTGTTCAGGGAGGCCGGTACGGGAATTGAACCCGCGCTGCTGGCCTTATTCTGCATTACAAGTCAGCTGTTTAGCCAACTGTGCTAAACCGGCCCCGAAGGCGATGTCAGCATCACTCCAGCAGGTGCATAGCTGATTGGAGGAGTCCCAGAGGCTACGGGCGCAGGAGATGTCGCTGGCAATACGTGGCACCGAGGCCAATACTGCTAGGGTGATGGCCACAGTGGAGAGCCTGGTGCACGATGTCGGTAGCATGAGTGATGGTGTCCAATGCATGGCGCAAGTGATAATGGCCATGGCTGAGGGCCGCGGCAGACTGTCCGACTCGCTGGGGGACGTGACCCAGTACCAGGCTGACCTTGATGAGGTTCTGCGGGACATATCACGCTCTGAGATGGGAACGGCCGAGGCACTGCGGAGCTTGCCCCAGTAGCAGGTGGGCATTGCTGAGTCAGTACAGAGAATGGCCCAATGACCGAGGAGCATCGCCAAGGACCTCAACACCATGGTACAGCCAATGGGAAGCCACCAGGGCTGGCAGAGCTCAATCACGCCCACCCACCCACCCCCCGCCCCACCCCCTGAGCACTGGGGCAGCATGTCCAGTGCCTCAGGGCTCTCTGCCTGAGAGCAAAGTGGCTACTCACCTCCTCAGCAGCAGCCCACCCACCAGGTTCACGTCTCTAAAAAAGAGTACTAATCGGAGCTCGCGTGACCACTTGCTGGGGAAGCTGCTGAATTACGGGAGGTCATTGGATATGGGATGGCTCCCGTTAATTGTATGGAAATAGGGTTTTAGTAGTGATAATTGGTTGCTCACGACGCTATGGCGAGACCTTGATTTCAGCCACGGGAGTCGGCCGGTTGCACCGCAAACTGTTAGGTACCCACGTAGTTCTCATTTTCCGCCTCTCCCACTATTCACCGGCCTCGTCTTGCTCGAGCGACAGTGCAACGAGGCCGGAGAATATATTCTTCTCATAATACAGTGACCAGGCTGCTATGTAATGTGGTCTAACCAGTGTTTGCTACAGGTTTAGTACAACATCCCTACCTTTCAATTCTATCCCGGTTTTCATTTCTTATAATCTTGCTAACCTGTGATGCAACTTTTAATGTTAGGTGTATTTTCACTCCGAGATCCCTTTGCTCCTCTACCCTTCCTCGTCTTGTGCCTTCCAAGAAAAATTTGATCTCCTTCCAAATTATATTAACTCACATTTGCCTGTGTTGAACTTCATTCACCAATACTTTGTCCAGTCTGAATGTTTGTTGATGTCCTCTTACAATTTGTTTCAGTCCTCCTGGAAGGGCCCTTCCTGTTTGTTCCTGATTATTCCCTTATTCCCCCTTTCTTTTATTTTTGCCGTTACATTTTTGATCCATTAATGATTTGGGGGCATGTGCCTTTAAGGCAGCCGGCCACTTTAATTCAAGCAGAAGGAAGCCCTGGCCTGTGTCTTTAATGCAAGCAGAGGGTTTCAGTGGCAGGAGTGATTAATGATCACTCGGTTTGACTGCTTTGGCTGATGGCCAATGAATTGCCCGAAAAGGGGGTGCTCTGCCCGGTAACAGGTGGCGATTGGATCTGATCCCACTGAAATGCTTCAGAGGCATAAGGACCCTGCAGTTTTGCTTTGACTGACCCACTCACTTTCCACCCCATTTTTCTCCAGGAAGACTGTGTTTCTGACCTGGCAGGACGCCTGGATGAATCAGGTTACAGGAGAACCATTTCAGGCTGTGCAGGAAAGGTTCAGAATCTGGGGTGGGATTCTCCGACCCCCCGCCGGGTCGGAGAATCGCCGGGGTCTGGCGCGGGGTGATCTGGCCCCGTGGGGTGCCCCCACGGTGGCCTGGCCCGCGATCGGGGCCCACCGATCCGCGGGCGGGCCTGTGTCGTGGGGGCACTCTTTTCCTTCCGCCTTCGCCATGATCTCCACTATGGCGGAGGCGGAAGAGACCCCCTCCACTGCGCATGCGCGGGGATGCCGTGAGCACCGCCCGGCAAAGTCAGTTTCGCGCCAGCTGGCGGGGCACCAAAGGCCTTTCCCGCCAGCTGGCGGGGCGGAAATCAGTCCGGCGCGGGCCTAGCCCCTCAAGGTTAGGGCTCGACCCCTCAAGATGCGGAGGATTTGGCACCTTTAGGGCGGCGCAATGCCGGACTGATTCGCGCCGTTTTTGACGCCGGTCGGCGGACATCGCGCCGATTACGGAGAATCCCGCCCCAGATAACTCTCCTGAAATATCCAACTAATTCTCACCAAAACGGCCACTGTGAGAACCAACTCTGTCTGCAGAAAGGGCTGGTGTGAACTGACTAATTCTTTCTTCAGAAAAGATTTTCCATTTTGAAAAAGAGAACAGAAATTTATTTAAAATTATTGTGATTTTTTTCAAACTTTAAAAAATCACCAGCAATGAAGGAAATCAAAACGGATTATGCAATTTTAAAATAGGTGCCTTGTGAAAGGGTTTGATCATTTTAAGATTTGCACTAGCTACTGATGTTTCTATGCCCACTTGTGCAACAAACCAGTTATTACAATCTATCTTATTTCTTTTTTGACATTTGTGTAGCATTCAAAATTAATCACCGCAGCACGGTAGCATTGTGGATAGCACAATTGCTTCACAGCTCCAGGGTCCCAGGTTCGATTCCGGCTTGGGTCACTGTCTGTGCGGAGTCTGCACGTTCTCCCCGTGTGTACGTGGGTTTCCTCCGGGTGCTGCGGTTTCCTCCCACAGTCCAAAGATGTGCAGGTTAGGTGGATTGGCCATGATAAATTGCCCATAGTGGCCAAAATTGCCCTTCGTGTTGGGTGGGGTTACTGGGTTATGGGGATAGGGTGGAGGTGTTGACCTTGGGTAGGGTGCTATTTCCAAGAGCCGGTGTGACTCGATGGGCTGAATGGCCTCCTTCTGCACCGTAAATTCTATGATAATCTATGATAATTTGCAACGTTAACATTAATTGAAAAACCCATATTAGATGACAAGATGTGGAGCGAGGCCCCGCGGAGGATGAACGCCACATCCTCGTGTGCAAGGCGTGGTATAACAGCGCACCTGGCTAGGACCAGAACGAGTCATTTCTTTGCAGGGGTGGAAGAAAAGTGTGAGGCTGTTCAGGGGGTCCGGCTAACCACACGCACATGTTCCGGTCTTGCCCCAAGCTTGTGGGTTTCTGGATCTCCTTCTTCAGCACCATGTCGGCGATTCTGAAAATTGAACTGGAACGCTGTACTTTAGTGGCCATATTTGGGGTCAGACTCGCCGGAGCTGCAGATGGACACGGGGGCCGATGGCCTGGCCTTCGCCTTGCTGATTACCCAGAGGCGATTGCTGCTGGTCTGGAAGTCATCGCCCAGTGCCTCAGTTTGGCAGGAGATCTGATGGAGTTCCTTGGTGGGATTCTCTCAGCCCACACCGGGTCGGAGAATCGCCGGGCTGGGCGCGATACGCGCGTCGCCGCACCGATGCCGATTCGCCGGTGACCGCGGTGCGGTGCTCTACACGGCCCCCCCGAGCGATTCTCCGCCCGGGATGCGCAGAGTGGCCGCCCAAAAAAGCCCGAGTCCCGCTGGCGCCGTTCACAGCTGGTCTTACCCGGCGGGACCTCAGCATCCATCCTGTCAGGGGCGGCCTGGTGGGGGGAAGGGGGAGGGGGGTGTCCAACCCCAGGGAGGGCCTCCACCATGGCCTGGCCCGCGATCCGGGCCTACCGATTGGCGGGCCTGCCTCTCATGGTGAGGGCCTCTTTTGTTCCGCGCCAGCCCCTGTAGCCCTACGCCATGTTGCATCGGGTATGGCGCGGAGAAGGGAGCTACCGCACATGCGCGCAATGCCGCTGGTCGCAGTGTGCATGCGGCATTCATCCCAGTTGCAGTGCGCATGCACAGACCCGCGTCACCCATTTGACACTGGTATCGGCAACTGGAGAGGCGTGGGTCGCTCCAGTGCCGTACTGGCCTCCTGTAGGGCAGAGGATCGCTACACATAGCAGTCCGATGACGCCGTCGTTAAACTTCACAGTTTTTACGACGGCGTCCACACTCTGCCTTTGGAAGGGAGAATCCCGCCCCCTATACCTCGAGAAAGTCAAGTAAGCCATGAGGGGAGCAATCAAGGGGTTTTACCGGAGATGGCAACTATTTATTGTGTATTTCAAGGAGCTGGTCACCGTTAGTTGCTGTGGGGAGAGAGGTTAGGTTTTGGGAGAGTTTAAGTTATGCTTTGGGTGTTGTACGTGTGTATTCTATTCTGTTTCGTTGTTTTGTATTATTTTGTGTTATGTATAAAATGGAAAAAATGTAATAAAAAATATATATTTAAAAACATTTGTTGAAAATAACCTATTACTTTGGGAAATATTAGAAAGGGAATCAATTATTTATGCAGGCAGCACAGTAACTGTTTGCTATTCCCTCTAGCCCAACTGGCCCAAACTAGAAATGAATGATTTTTTAGAAGTCCATCGTCGGACCTAACATTTGTTATTGTCCATTGATCAAGCACTAGCAAGATCACCCGAACAGTGATAAAGCGCCTCAATCAGCATTCACAACTCAGTGGGGTTCTATTTACTGGGCAATTTGTTTTATCATAACTACCTTTTTAAGGGGCTGGTTTAGCTCACTGGGCTAAATCGCTGACTTTGAGAGCAGACCAAGGCAGGCCAGCAGCACGGTTCAATTCCCGTACCAGCCTCCCCGAACAGGTGCCGGATTGTGGCGACTAGGGGCTTTTCACAGTAACTTCATTGAAGCCTACTTGTGACGATAAGCAAATTTATATTTATATTTTTATGTAAGCGAGAGTCCCAGGTTCGCATGGTTCCAGAATAATACGGCAGGAGAGCCCAGATTAAAATCAACACTTCTTTAACAACGTGAATGCAGGTCTTTAATTGCTGGCATCACATATTCTTACATTGGCAAAGATTTGGGAGCTTCAGGGACCTATTAAGGATGTACTGTTGAACCTGTCCAAATTAATTCTACTTTCTTACCCTCTCTGCAATGGGCCGGGGCCCTGACTTACTGATTCATTTGTTTTGCAGAATCAAGGGTACAGCCAGCAGAACCCCCTCTAGCTCTGGATCTGGTTGGTTTTGCGACGCTGATTGAAGAGTAACTGAGCCAATAAAGGTGTGGCCCTGTGGTGAAAGTCTTGCTGGCAGTTGTTGGCTGCACTCTCACCAGTGGCAGTCTGGCCAGTGCTGACACACGCTGCTGCAGATTTGTTCACTTTGCTGCAGGATGGTACATTTCAATTTGTTGAAACAGAACAGCAGTTGTTCCAACTCCAAGTCTGTTTCTCAGCCTGACTAGGCAGGGCTTTGTGGCTGATGTTGTGTATTTTACGACAGGTGTTTCTGCCTGACTTTACGGCACTTGGACAGCAAACAGAAGAGACAGTTCATCATTTCATCTTGCTGTATTTAGGGTTTTGGATTGAGTATTACTCCATGCAATGCACCGAGGCACAGAGAGAGGGCAATGTTAGTAGTGATGAATGAATACAAGAACATTTCAAGTTTCAAACAGTAGCTGCAAGGTTTTTTTTGCCAGTTCAACTGTAAACTTAACAAAACTTCATTTGCTTTGCTTTTCAATTTATTATTGTTTGGCTGCTGTCCCACATCACTTTAAGGACACAGGCTCAGCTGTTATTTTTCATTATTCTTTCCTGGAATGTGGGCTTCCCTGCCTAGGCCAGCATTTATTGCCCATCTCTAATTGCCCTTGAGAAGGTGTTGGTGAGCTGCCTTCTTAAACCGTTGCAATCCATGTGGTGTAGGTACACCCACAGTGCTGTTAGGGAGCTCCAGGACTTTTACCCAGCGACAGAGAAAAATTGGCAATATAGAACATAGAAAATACAACACAGAACAGGCCCTTCGGCCCACGATGTTGTGCCGAACCTTTGTCCTAGATTAATCATAGATTATCATTGAATTTTACAGTGGAAAAGGAGGCCATTCGGCCCTTTAAGTCTGCACCGGCTCTTGGAAAGAACACCCTACTCAAACTCAACACCTCCACCCAACACCAAGGGCAATTTTGGACACTAAGGGCAATTTATCATGGCCAATCCACCTAACCTGCACATCTTTGGACTGTGGGAGGAAACCGGAGCACCCGGAGGAAACCCACGCACACAAGGGGAGGATGTGCAGACTCCGCACAGACAGTGACCCAAGCCGGAATCGAACCTGCGACCCTGGAGCTGTGAAGCAATTGTGCTATCCACAATGCTACCGTGCTGTGGTAATTAATTTTGAATGCTACACAAATGTCAAAAAAGAAATAAGATAGATTGTAATAACTGGTTTGTTGCACAAGTGGGCATAGAAACATCAGTAGCTAGTGCAAATCTTAAAATGATCAAACCCTTTCACAAGGCACCTATTTTTAAATTGCATAATCCGTTTTGATTTCCTTCATTGCTGGTGATTTTTTAAAGTTTGAAAAAAATCACAATTTTAAATAAATTTCTGTTCTCTTTTTCAAAATGGAAAATCTTTTCTGGAGAAAGAATTAGTCTGTAAAGATATAGTTCTGAGTTAGGATGGTGGGTGACCTGGAGGGGAACATGCAGCTGGTGAAGTTCCCATGCAGCTGCTCTCCTTGTCCTTCTAGGTGGTAAAGGTTGTGGTTTTGGAAGGTGCTATTGAAGGAACCTTGGTGAGTTACTGCAGAACATCTTGTAGATAGTGCACAGTGCTGCCACTGTGTGTCGCTCATGGAGGGAGTGAATGGGGTACCAATGAAACGGGTTGCTTTGCAGTGATGGTGTTGAGCTACTTGAGTGTCATTGAAGCTGCACTTATCCAGGCAAGTGGAGAGTATTCCACCACACTCCTGACTTGTGCCTTGTAGATAGTGAACAGGCTTTGGGGAGTCAGGAAGTGAGTTACTTGGTCCATGAGCCTGTCCCGCCATTCAATGAGATCATGGCTGATCTGTGAGCTAACTCCACATACTTGCCTTTGGCCCATATCCTTTAATATCTTTGCTTAACAAAAATCGATCTATCTCACATTTAAAATTAACAACTGTTCTAGCTTCCAAACCTCTACCACCCTTTGCGTGACAAAGTGCTTCCTAACATCTCTCCTGAATGGTCTAGCCCTCATCTTGAGACTATTGATACGCCATCAACGAACACACGACGAGTGGTGGACGTAACTGAGGCTTTAATAAACTAAACAGAAAGCTTCCTGGCCTCGGATCCCGAACTGAGGCAGCGGCGGAGACTAGCCACCTTTATACCGAGCCCGAGGGGAGGTGGAGCCAGCAGGCAGTGGTTTACCACATTACATATAATACAGTGGCAGTTTACCACAATACACAGATTATATACTACAGTGGTTCGGACCCAGCAGGGACAAGCCCAGGCATGTAACAGTACAACAGTACAATACAATACAGTGGTTTACCACAACTATGCCCCCTAGTTTAAGAATCTGCAACCAGTGAAGATGACAAAGAACAAAGAACAAAGAAAAGTACAGCACAGGAACAGGCCCTTCGGCCCTCCAAGTCCGTGCCGACCATGCTGCCCGTCTAAACTAAAATCTTCTACATTTCCGGGGTCCGTATCCTCTATTCCCATCCTATTCATGTATTTGTCAAGATGCCCATTAAACGTCACTAGTTTATCTTTCTTAAAAAAAAAACATTTTATTAAAGGCGTTTTCAATATAAACATAACCCAAAAAATACACAAACTCACCGCGGCAACAGGAAACAACCCCTCCCTCCCTGCACCACCCCCAACCCCCCCCAGCAAACACCGCCCACTCACCCTGCTGCCACCCCAGCACCCATCCCCCTTTTCCAGTTTCTCACCCCCTCCAATGAAAAATAAAACCAAACTGGAAATAGTTTATTCATACCTACCCTGTCTTTCCGTTAATATCTTGCAGACTTTGATCAGATCACCCTTTTAACCTTTTAAAGTCGAGCGAAAACAGGCCTAACTTGTGTAAACTCTCCGCGTAGTTTAGCCCCTGTAGTCCAGGTATCATTCTTAATATTGCTAATAATCTTTTATTGTCACAAGTAGGCTTACGTTAACACTGCAATGAAGTTACTGTTAAAAGCCCCTAGTCACCACACTCCGGCACCTGTTTGGGTACACATGAACGAATTCAGAATGTCCAATTCACCTAACAGCACGTCTTTCAGGACTTGTGGGAGGAAACCGGAGCACCCGGAGGAAACCCACGCAGACACAGGGAGAACATGCAGACACCAGACGGACAGTGATCCAAGCTGGGAATCGAACCTGGGTCCCTGGAGCTGTGAAGCAACAGTGCTACCCACTGCACTACCGTGCTGCCCCTTGTAACTACCTCCAAGGCCAAACTATCCTTCCGAAGGTATGGTACTCGGAACTGCTCACAGTGACTCCAAGTGGAGTCTAACCAGGGTTTTCTATAAGATCTTTGTACTCCAATCCTCTAAATATAAAGGTGAGCATACCGTTGAGATTATTTTCTGCACTTATTCCTGGCATTTTAAGGATCTATTCACCTGAACCCCCAAGTCTCATTGGACATCCGCTGTACCTAACCTGTTTCCATTCAGAAAGTACTCTGCTGTATCCTTTTTTGGTCCAAAATGGATAACCTCACACTTACTTCCATTGAAGTTTGCCCATTGACCTGGTCTGTCGATACTTCTTGCAATTTTATGCTATCATCTAGACTACAATGCTGCTTTGTATCATCAGTAAATTTGGAGATATGGGGCGAAATTCTCCGGTATCGGCATGATGTCCGCCGACTGGCGCCCAAAACGGCGCAAATCAGTCTGGCATCGCGCCGCCCCAAAGGTGCGGAATGCTCCACATCTTGGGGGGCCCAGCCCCAACCCGTGCCGTGCCGGACTAATTTCCGCCCCGCCAGCTGGCGGAAAAGGCCTTTGGTGCCCCGCCAGCTGGCGCGGAAATGACATCTCCGGGCGGCACATGCGCGGAAGCGTTAGTGGCCGCTGACGGCATTCCCGCGCATGCACAGTGGAGGGAGTCTCTTCTGCCTCCGCCATGGTGGAGACCGTAGCGAAGGCGGAAGGTAAAGAGTGCCCCCACGGCACAGGCCCGCCCGTGGATCGGTGGGCCCCGATCGCGGGCCAGGCCACCGTGGGGGCACCCCCCGGGGCCAGATCGCCCCGCGCCCCCCCCCCCCAGGACCCCGTAGCCCGCCCGCGCCGCCTTGTCCCGCCGGTTAGGTAGGTGGTTTAATCTACGCCGGTGGGACAGGCATTTTAGCGGCGGGACTTCGGCCCATTTGGGCCGGAGAATCGCGGGGGGCGGCCCGTCAACCGGCGCGGCGCGATTCCCGCCCCCGCCGAATATCCGGTGCCGGAGAATTCGGCAACCGGCGGGGGTGGGATTCACGCCAGCCCCCGGCGATTCTCCGACCCAGCGGGGGGTCGGAGAATCTCGCACATGATTTTCTATGCCATCATTCAAGTCGTTAATAAATAATGTGAATAACCGAGGCCCCAATACAGATCTCTGTTGGTACACCACTAGTCACATCCTAACAGATGCCAATATTGTAGCTGTACTGGAACAGCTTGGCTAGAAGCACGGCAAACTCTGCAGAACAAGTCTTCAATGCTATTGCAGGAATAATGTCAGGGCCCGTAGCCTATTCAGTATCCAGTGCCTTCAGCCATTTCTTGATATCACATGGAGCGTATCAAACTGGACGGAGACTGGCATTTATGATGCTGGAGACCCCGGAGGAAAGTCAGGATGGATCATCCACTTGGCACATCTAGCTGAAGATAGTTGTAAGTGCTTCAGCCTTCTCTTTTGTACTGATGTGGCACGCTCCCCCATCATTAAAGATGGGAATTCTTGTGGAGCCTCCTGTTCCAGTTAGTTGTTTAATTGTCCATCATCATTCTGTTTTCATTAGAAAGATGGAGGTTGAGGGGTGACTTGATAGACAAGATTATGAGGGGTATGGATACAGTGGATGGGCAGGCACTCTTTCTTAGGATGGGGGGGGGGTCTGTCACCATGGGGCATAGGTTTAAGGTCAAAGTTTAGAGGAGATGTGCGAGGCAAGTTCTTTATGCAGAGGGTGGTGAGTGCCTGGAACGCGTTGCCAGGGGAGGTCGTGGGAGCAGATACATTAACGGCGTTCAAAAGGCATCTTGACAAACACATAGATAGGATGGGAATAGAGGGATACGGCACAAGGAAGAGCTGAGGGTTTTGGCAATATGACCGGTACAAGCTTGGAGGGCCGAAGGGCCTGTTCCTTGTTCTTTGTTCTTATCATTCACAATGGGCTGCAGCAGGACTACAGAGCTTCGATCTAATTGTTTTGTTGTGGGATCACTTAGCTCTGTCTGTTGCATGTCGTTTATGCTGTTTGGCACGCAAGTAGTCCTGTTTTGTAACTTCATCAGGTTGACACCTCATTTTTATATGTGCCTGCCGCTGCTCTCGGTGTGCACTCGTGCTCTCTTCATACCAGCCTTGATCCTCCAACTTGGTGGTATTGAGTTTGGAATATGTTGGGCCATGATTGTGGCTGTATAGAATCCTGCTGCTAATAATGATCCACAGTGCCCCCTGGATATTCAGTTTTGAGTTGCTAGATCTGTTAGAAATCTATCCCATTTAGCACAGTGATAGTGCCTCATAACAAGATGTAATGTGAAGACGGGACTTCATCTCCATCAGCACTGTGCAATGGTCACTCCTACAAGTGCTGCCATGGTAATTGGGTTTGTATGTCCTGTCCACAAAAAGCAGGACTTAGTCTCTCCTCATACAACAGTCCTGTCATAGAAACATTGGAACAGTTTAAAATCCAGCAAAGGCAGACCAAGGGATTGATTAAGAAAGGGAAAATATAATTTGAAAGTAAACTAGCGGGGACCATAGAAACTGACTGTAAGGGCGCAATTCTCCAGACTTGTTACGCTCTTGCTCAAGCGAAACGAGGCTGGTGAATAGCGGGAGGCCAAAAACGAGAACCGTGCCAGGCGAAAAACAGTTTGTGATGCAACCGGCCCGTTCCCATAGGTGAAATCGGAATCTCGCCATAGCGTGACGAGAATCCAATTATCACCACATAAGCTCAATTTCCATACAATTTTTTAAAATTATAATTTTAGAGTATCCAGTTCATATTTTTCCAATTTAGGGGCAATTTAGCGTGGCCAATCCACCTACCCTGCACATCTTTGGGTTACGGGGACGAAACCCACGCAAACATGGAGAGAATGTGCAAACTCCACACGGACAGTGGCCCAGAGCCAGGATCGAATCTACGACCTCGGCACCGTGAGGCAGCAGTGCTAACCACTGCACCACCGTGCTGCCCAAATTGCCATACAATTAATGGTAGCCACCCCATATCCAACAACCTCCTGTCAAGTGCTCACGCTGGCGCGATTAGTACTCTTGTTGAAAAACGTACACATGGTGGACGGGCTTGTGGCAACCCACCAGGGCATCGTTAGCCACACGTGTGGTTCACAGTGATGGGGGGTTGGAGGGATGCTGCCTTGGGGGGGAGGGGCGTTGATGTCTACTCACACGTGTAGGCCATTGACCTTCTTACAGCACTGAAGGCCAGTCCTCCTGCTGCCACCACCTCATCCCGGCAGCACTGGCTGCCTCTTGGCTGACTCTCCGGACGCTCGGGAAAACAGGATATCCCTCCTCGCCTTCACCGCATCAAGGATCTCCCAGGTCAGCATCTCCGAATCTTGGGGCCTGTCTTCTGTGTGCCATGGCTGCGAGCTGACTGGGGTTGGGTGAGCAAGTGCATGTTAAGTGCTGCTTGACCTTGCTAGTGGGGGGCTGGCGAGAGTGGACCCGGTGTATCAGCTGGCGAGCCTTCATTTGCCGTGAGAAGCCCGTGAGGCCTCGTAAAGTGGACCAATTAATACTGAGCGGCGGGAAGCTCACGGCAATTCCCGCTCGCTACTACACTTAGAAATTTCTCCAGAGAATCGTGCCCTAAAAGTTTCTGTAAGTATGTAAAGATAAAAAGATTGATAAAAACTAATGTAGGCCCCGTACAGTCAGAAATGGGGGAATTCTCAACAGGGGACAAAGAAACGGCTGAGGAACTAAATTTGTACTTTGCTTCTGTCTTCACAAAGGAAGATCTGGATAATGTACCAGAAAACACAAGTTTTCGTGAGGAGTTGAAGGAAATTAGTATTAGTAAATAAGTGGTTTTAGGGAAATTAATGGTATTGAAGGTGGACAAATCTCTGGGGTCTGATAATCTTCATCCCAGAGTACTTAAGGAAGTGCCTCTAAAAATAGTAGATTCATTGGTGGCCATTTTCCAAAATTCTTTGGACTCTGGAATGGTTCCTACAGATTGTAGGGTAGCGAATGTAACCCCGCTATTTGAACAGGGAGATAGAGAGAGAACAGGGAACTATAGACCAGTGAGCCTAACTTTGGTTGTAGGGAAGTTGCTGGAGTCCATTATCAAGGAGTTCATAGCACAGCATTTGGAAAGCAGTGGTGTGCGTAATAAGACAAAGTCAGCATGGATTTACAAATGGAAAATCATGCTTGACAAATCTACTAGAATTCTTTGACGATGTAACTAGTAGAGTTGACCAGGGAGAACCAGTGGATGTGGTTTATTTAGACTTTCATAAGGCTTTCAACAAGGTCTCACATAGCAAATTAATATGTAAAGTTAAAGCGCATGGGATTACGGATAGTGTCTTGAGATGGATAGAAAACTGGTTAGCAGACAGGAAGCAAAAAGTTGGAATAAATGGGTCTTTTTCTGATTGGCAGGCAGTGGCTAGTGGGGTAGGAGCTACAATGGGCGTTCCCCTTGGGTGGGCCATTTGATGTCCCACTGGCGAGAGGCATCCAGCTGTGGGTGAGGAGGGAGGGGTGGGGGTGGGTGCATCCATACGCCTGTGTCGCTCTAAGCAACTATGGGCCATAGTGGGTGGTTAGTGGGATGCGCAGCAAGATGGCTGCCTTGCACCACACGGCAATGGTGGTCCATGCTTGGATATCACCCTTGTACCGGGGGTAACCCTGATGCCACAGTCCATACCCTGGTCACCCTGCACCCCGCTACACCCCCCCCAGCCTTGGCTGATTGGCCACCCCCCTTCCCCAGCCAGCCATGCCAGTGAATCTTGCCATCAGTAATTCCTCCTGGCGGAGACGGAGCATGGCGGAAGCCCTGGAGAATACAGGGTTGGGCCTGTTAATAATATGCCAACAGCGTTTACTGTACGTGCAGAGTAAAATGCATTGACACCGTTGTCGAGGCACCGGAGCATGGCATTCCGTCGGGCGCCCGGCGCTGGCCACGATTTTCGGCTCACGTGCAATTCTCCGCCCAATCGCGTTTCACGATTCTAGTGTCATTGGACAGAGAATCCCGCACATAATTTCCAAGCGGTTACTCAATTTAGCCTTAATACAGAATACTTTTTAAAGTTTTCATTTTTCTATGTTCCCGAGTTCTTTTTGAGGCCTGTGCATTGCTGAGTTAATGTTCCTTCCCATGACTGTCGCTATTCGCTGTGCGAATTTCCAGCATGCAAACTCTGCCAACAACTCCCATAGTATTTTTATGATTTTCAGAAGGCCAGCTATTCACAAAATGTGCTTGGACCTGGTGTTTGTAAACAAACCTTCCCTTCACGATTTCTTGCCAATGAGAGAGAAGGCCAGGCAGCACAAAGTCAGGAAACCAATATCGAAACTTTGAAAGTAAATATAAATTTGATCATTTTTGGATTAAAAACATGAAAACATTCTATGGGTGTTTATTAAATGGAGACATATATTTGTGTACTCTTCTATTCACATTCGTATCACTCTTCCAGGCACTTTCCTCACTGTCAAAAATACTTCGATGGATTGTTTATATTGTCACTGTGCAGGCCCAACTCTCAGTATCTGTGCACCCTAAACACCTCTTCATTGCTTCTAAAATTGATCAGCAATGAAACTCGCTGGCACTTTGCATCCTCCCTATCATATATATCATGCCATTGGGAAAAATAATTGAGCATTTACATGATTCTCAGCTACCCTTCTCTCCAGTGTTACATTCACAGATTTATTTATTTATTTAACTGTGTTTACCTACCTTCAAAAAATATTAATTTTCCAGAATCTAACTTAAAAAATGTTCTCACAAACTATTTTCCGAATGCTTTTACTGGAAATGTGCACTCCTCCCCAGTCTTGCAAACCACATCAAAGGACCTCCTCACTAACTCCCTGTCGGCAATACCACAGGGTATAAATTAGTATATGCTCATTAAACTTGAATCATCCAGTTGTAGAAATGTAAACCATTCTGCTAAATAAGTAATTTTTTGTATTAAAGTGTCATTATTGGTCTAAACTTTCCAAGTTTGTACAAGCAGTGAGGACTCTCACCTACCACTAGCTCATATCAGAAGTTTGTGGGTTAGTGCTCAGAAAATTTTTGGGCAGCACGGTAGCATTGTGGATAGCACAATTGCTTCACAGCGCCAGGGTCCCAGGTTCGATTCCGACTTGGGTCTCTGTCTGTGCGGAGTCTGCACATCCTCCCCGTGTGTGCGTGGGTTTCCTCCGGGTGCTCCGGTTTCCTCCCACAGTCCAAAGATGTGCAGGTTAGGTGGATTGGCCATGGTAAATTGCCCTTAGTGTCCAAAATTGCCCTTCGTGTTGGGTGGGGTTTACTGGGTTATGGGGATAGGGTGGCGGTGTTGACCTTGGGTAGGGCGCTCTTTCCAAGAGCCGTTGCAGACTCGATGGGCCGAATGGCCTCCTTCTGCACTGTAAATTCTATGAAAAAAAAAATCTATCTTCACTTTGAATATTCTCCAGCTGAAGGTTCCCACCTGAACTCATTGGGTCTTGGGGGAACATTAGCAAGTTGAACACCTTTTTGGATGATAAGCGTTCCTTTTTGCTATGACAAAGCATTCCAACATATTTCTTGTGTAGAAAACACCCAGAATAGACTCTTTGTCATGCCTCACTCAAGTTATCACTGGAGAACATAGAAGCAGAATTAGGCCAGTCGGCCCATCGAGTCTGCTCGATCATGGCTGATATGTTTCTCATCCCCATTCTCCTGCCTTCCCCCCATAACCCCTGATCCTCTTGTTAACCAAGAACCTATCTATCTCTGTCTCAACGACACTCAGTGATTTGGCCTCCACAGCCTTCTGCGACAAAGAGTTCCACAGATTCACCCCCCTCTGGCTGAAGAAATTCCTCCTCTTCCCAGTTTTAAACGATCGACCCTTCAGTCTGAGGCTGTGCCCTCGGGTTCTATTTTTTCCTACTAGTGGAAACATCCTCTCCACATCCATTCTATTTAGGCCTCTCAGTATCCTGTAAATTTCAATAAGATGTCCCTCATCTTTCCAAACGCCTCAACCGTTCTCATATGACAAGCTCTTCATTCCAGGGATCATTCTTGTGAACCTCCTCAAGGTCAGCATATCCTTCCTTAGATACGGGCCCAAAACTGCTCACAATACTCCAAATGGGATCCGACCAGAGCCTCCTACAGCCTTACACATTATATCAATGTGCTCATACGGCTTCTTGTACCTCTGTTTGGTTGAGAAGTAATGCAAAGGTCTTTAATCATTGATAGTGATCAACAGATAAAACACTGATCTGTTATCAGTGATTAAATGTCCTTGAATCTCCAACACTTAATGTGACAGATTCACTTTATGACGTCACAATGGATCGAACCTGTTCCATCTTCACATCAGGTGAATGTGTTTTAAGCCAAGATTCAGAGCAGTCAAATATATAACTGTCTTTGGGGACCTGACATAGATTGCAACAATACTGTTAAAGAAACAATCTTACCTTATTTATATTCTCACCAATCAAATCTGAGCAGGCTAAACCTTGAAATTGCAATGCAGGTTGCAGTTTTTGTCGCCTATGTAAAATAAGGCCTCACCTATAATGTTGATTCATCTCTAAATTATTTGGAAACAATTTTAAGTTGACAATGGATCTGACACAAAGTAACCCTCAATGTCAGCATAAGCCTGATGTCAGGCAAATAGCATTGTCACATCCACAAATGTGCAGTGGCACCTTCTACAGAGAAAACAGAGCAAGAGCTGCCTAACTAAGAGACATCGGTATGGATGGGGCCGCGTTGCTGGTTGAAACATAATGGCTGCAATCACAGAGTTCAAATAAGACATCTGTGTATATTTTCTGGCATAAGATCAATTTATAGAGCTTAAATAACAAAATAATAGGACTTGTGAAACTTAAAAAAGACAGTTTAAAGATGCTTTAAACTTATTTGGCTCCAGAATTTCAAGGCGAAGGACTTTAAGAAGGGATAATGCCATTGGCCCCATTTGGAATACTGCGTACAGTTCTGGTCGCCACATTACCAAAAGGATGTGGATGCTTTAGAGAGGGTGCAGAGGAGGTTCACCAGGATGTTGCCTGGTATGGAGGGTGCTGGCTATGAAGAGAGGTTGAGTAGATTAGGACTATTTTCATTAGAAAGACGGAGGTTGAGGGGGGCCTCATTGAGGTCTACAAAATCATGAGAGGTATAGACAGGGTGGATAGCAAGAAGCTTTTCCCAGAGTGGGGACTCAATTACTGGCGGTCACGAGTTCAAGGTGAGAGGGGGAAAATTTAAGGGAGATGTGCGTG
This sequence comes from Scyliorhinus torazame, assembly GCF_047496885.1. NCBI lineage: Eukaryota > Metazoa > Chordata > Chondrichthyes > Carcharhiniformes > Scyliorhinidae > Scyliorhinus > Scyliorhinus torazame. The sequence goes on from NC_092725.1 coordinate 141,617,026, forward strand.
GAAAGTTCTTTACGCAGAGGGTGGTGGGTGCCTGGAACGCTTTGCCAGCGGAGGTGGTAGAGGCGGGCACGATAGCATCATTTAAGATGTATCTAGACAGATACATGAATGGGCAGGGAGCAGAGGGATACAGATCCTTAGAAAATAGGTGACAGATTTAGGTAGAGGATCTGGATCGGTGCAGGCTGGGAGGGCCGAAGGGCCTGTTTCTGTGCTGTAATTTTTCTTTGTTCTTTGTGAAGAAGGACACCAATTTTGGTTTGGGACAGAGATGAATTATATATTCTTTTTGTTTACTGGAATAAGAAAAATATACTCAACTAAGCAATAATGATGTGTTTGTATTTAGTTACTTGTGAGATATTTTAGAAGGTCCATCCACTTACCTGCCTTTTATCACAGCACATATGAAGGATCGATTGTACCTTTTATAGAATGTTGAGCCTACACACTGCTCTACCTGTTCTCTGTGGCAATAAGCAGCAATACATAGCACTACCAAATAGATGTTAACAAGATTGTAAAACATTTTCAATACAATTTTACAAGGGATTATCTTTGTGAATCTTGTATGAATAAAATTGAGGAAATTGGAGCTGAGGAATGGAAACCCAGTGCCAGATACGACATAGATAAAGGGTAAATGGTCCTGTACCAACAGCAAAGGCTACAGCTGTTAGGTTTTTCATTTCCTATTTTCCACACCCACCTTACCATTGTGTCTATTAGTAATTATGTCAATTATAGTGCAGCCATGCAGACTACGAACCAGATTGATAATAACCCATTCAACCCATTTAACTCAGAATACTTAAACTGTCAGCAGACTGAGGTTTTATACACTTAAGTATGAATTGGATTTGAACCTAGGATCTGGATGTGAATGTTCAATAAATAACCCATTAATTAAAATAAACTTTAATCGGCCATTCTTTTTTAGAGCATTTACTGTGCTCGCTCATACTCAATGCAACAGGTAAAATTCAAGAAAATGCCAATGGCCCCATCTCAGATACCTTGTTAAGACTGTTGCCCATCTGATATTGCTGTTGAAGATGCATCAAGAAAACAGAAAATATTTACTCACAAGGAGGGATGATATCCATTCCATTATCTGTTCCCGATCCCTCCCCAACCAGGCCTACACCCATACCCTGAGTATCCCCCAAAACCCCAAATCTGATCTACCCACCCTCAGGATCCAACAAAAGGTCAAAATTACCTCCATTACACCCACCTCACCACCCAGCCCGTCCCCACTTCCCCTCCAACAGTCGGATCACCACCCTAATCTTCCAATCATGCCCCCTTCAAGTTGCCAGCCACATCTCTCTCTGGTCAACCTAAAATATCTCACAGGTAACAAAATACAAAAACATCATTATTATTGCTGAATTAATCATCTTATTCTTCCAGTAAACAAAAAGAATCATGAAAAATGGAATATACAATTCAGCTCTGTCTTTTGCGAGAGTTCAGATGGGAGCCAGTTCATCTGCATTTCCTCTACTTTTGTTGATTGTAAGGGGTCTGCACAATGAGGTGCGCGATTCCACCGACTGAGAAAGGAATTATTTTTTCATGTAACTCATATAATCGTAGAATCACTACAGTGAGGAAGGAGGCCATTTAGCCCATTGAGGCTGCACCAAACCCTCTGAAAGAGCCCCCGACCTAGGCCGCTTCCACCCCATCCTCATAACTCAATAACCCCACCTAACCTAACCGGCAATTTATCATGGCCAATCCACTTAGCCTGCTCATCTTTGGACTGTGGGAGGAAACCGGAGCACCCGGATAAAACCCACGCAGACACGGGGAGAACGTGCAAACTCCGCACAGTCACCCAAGGCTGGAATTAAACTCAGGTCTCTGCCGCTGTGAGGCAGCAGTGCTAACCACTGTGCCACCATGCTGCCCGGTGGTAGCTCCGAGAATAAAGGGTAAGTCCTGTAGTCATGTGACTTGTAGCAGCCTTTTAGTGGTTCAGCAGAAAATCCATTTGTTTAATCTGGTGAAAGAATAAAGTGTTGTGTTCCTTTTCATGTTATATGGGCCCAACATACAGCTTAAAACCTACCTTTTTTATCAAGTATTTGGTTGTCTGATCTTCATATCTTCTTATATCGCTCAGTGTCATACTTTGTTTTATTATGTTCCCATGAAGCACTTTGGCAGGTTTGTTGTGAAAGCATCAGAAAGAAACAAGCTATTTCAGAGCTCCTTGGAAATGCACTCCTCACAGCGGAAGAGATCTTAATGTCCTGTGTGCATGTAGCTAAGTGCCTGTTTAAATTCAGTCTCTGGTCAGTTTGTGAAACCAATGTCGCTGGTTGCTGGGCAAGAATTCTGACCCCGTTGTGATCCAAATGACATAATCAGAGCCCCCAAGCTGAATTAATTCTTCAGGTCTCCATCTGCTTCTGGTACATTCTGCTCGGTCAGCTCTGGAGTTAAGATCATGGTCAGCGAATGTCTGGCAAGAAAGTGGCAACAATTTTAGCTGCTCACATATCCCATTCTGAAAAGTAGGTTGGGTTAAAATCATGGCCATATATTTGCATTGCAAAGAAGCAAGTTTACCTACAGAGTAATGTTAAACCTTTTGAATGAGATAATTGTATTGGAAAAAATCCAAATCATAAGAGTAGTTGAAACTGTTGTATGTTTACTGCCCAACCACACAACCTGATCTGAGCTGCTTAAAGCAACAAAATACTCAAGGATGACCTTTATCACATTTGGGGATTTTTGACATTTCTTTTTATCTTGTGAAGGATTTGCAAATTAGTTACTATTAAGTGCTATGTAAAATAAAGCAAATTTTCCAGATTTAAATATAAAGCCACAGCTGCAGGCATTGAAGAGGTGTATTACTGTCAGATGAGTTCATTTGTGGAATGTTGCAACACATTCCAAACCACATCTTCCTTTCCTCTTTTTACCCTACGCACAGGCACCATTCCCTTCTCACATGCTGGCACAATCACCAACTACTCCCACTACTTCCTCACTTCGCATCACACAAACTTAATTTTACATTCATCACTTCACCATTTTCATTCCCTCTTGATTCTTCCACATCACTACAAATTCAACACGGGAGGTAATTTTGACTTCAGTATATAATGCAAACAGGCTGTTGCTGATCAGCTGCTGTTGTCCACGTCCCCCACCTTTTTTTGCAAAAATACACTTTATTCATTAAATATGGAAAAGAAACATCCTATTAATGGCTGGACACTGGATTCGTAGAATCATTGAATCCAGTGCAGAAGGAGGCCATTCAGCCCATCGAATCTGCGCCGACCCTCTGAAAGAGCACCCTACCTTGTGTCAGGCCCCACCCTATCCCAGTAACCCCACATAACTTTTTGGTCACGAAGGGCAATTTAGCATGGCCAATCACCTAACCTGCACAACTTTGGACTGTGGGAGGAAACCGGAGCGCCCGGAGGAAAGCCACGCACACACGGGGAGGATGGGCAAACTTCAGATCGATGGGCATACGAGGCCAGAATTGAACCCTTGTCCCTGGAGCAGTGCTAACCACTGTGGCACCGTGCCGCCCTTTGTAGTTACCATTGAAATTGGAAATAATTATGGAGAAAACCTTAATGTAGCTATGGTATGACATGGCTATATCGTGTCCATACATTTATACTATCATGAAGCAATGGGGGTGGGGTGGGGTGAAGAAAGGGTGGAGAAAACATCTTCAGCATTTTAAAACAGAAGCCAGTTTTCATACTCCATCACTGATACAAACAGATTTATCGCAAAAATGTCTTTAAAAATATGACCTTAAATTGCCGTCATGTAAAGTTGGCTGAACATTGAGGCCGTCTCCAGTGATGCAACAATGTCACTAAAGGTGACTAAACCACTTTCGGCATTCATTAGAATTAAACAATTATAATAACCCACATTAAAACACAAGCCTTTCTGTCGAGAGTCCAGTGTTGATTCAGTAGCATGCACGCATGTAAAGCTTCATACCTCAAGTAAGATGGTGGAGTGGAATAATTGTATGTAATCAGTGCATTACAGCTTTGGAGGCAAAATCCATTAGATTCTCCACGCTTCTGTGATGTTCTGGCCCTCAGGGCCAGGATTCATGTTGGCGTGGGTTGGTGCAATTTTTTCCCAGTGTGGCTCTGACATGGTGGATCTCGCAGTGGACCAAGAGGGTAAGTATTTAAGGCAGGTGCCCCAAAGTACATCGGAGGGCCACCCCCACCCCCAAACAGTGCAAATCCTGCCCACCCCGCCTGCCCACTCCATCAGAAACTCCCATCAGACCCCCACACCAGAGAACCGCCATCAGCCCCCCCAACAGAGACCTCCACCAGAGATCCCATCAGAGCCCCATCAGACCTCCCATCAGAGACTCACATGAGACCCCCAACCAGAGAACCCCCATCATGCCCCTTTCCACCCTACCCGCATATCAGAGACCCCCCAAAATCAGAGACCCCCATATCAGAGAACCCCGCCCATCAGAGATGTCCCAATCAGACATCCCCCTACAGACCTCAGATCTCAGAGACGGCCATATCAGTGACGCCCTACATCAGCGACCCCCCCCCCATATCAGAGACACAGCAGATCAGAGACCCTCACCATATTACCCGCATATGCAGACCCTCCCCATATCTTAGACCCTCCCGATATCAGAAAACCTCCATATTAGAGACCCTCCCATATCAGACCCTCCCATATCAGAGACCCCCATATCAGAGACCCCCATATCAGAGACCCCCATATCAGAGACCCCCATATCAGCGACCCTCCCATATCAGAGACCCTCCCATATCAGAGACCCTCCCATATCAGAGACCCCCATATCAGAGACCCCCATATCAGAGACCCCCATATCAGATACACCCCATATTAGAGAACCACCACCACCAGCCCCACAACAGAGAACCCCCCCCCCCACCCCCCCAACCATCAGTCACTCCTGCTGGAAGCTAAAGAATGTGGGAGGGTCTCTAGCGTAGGGATCTCTGGTGGGGATTCTTTGGTGGGGGTCTGCGTTGGAGGGATTGCATAACCCTCATGTATGCATGATGTGGGGCGGGCGATGACCCAGCAATCCCTGTGGGGGGAGAAGCAGTGCACCTACTTGTCAGCGGTGAGGGAGCAGACGTCAGACGTTGACATACGATGCGGAGCACCAGAGCTCATCGCAGAGCAGGTTGTTATCATCCTGCATCCCATGGAGCAGACTCACTGTTACTGAAAACCCACATCCCGTAGTGTGGCAGGTATGCATCACGGAGAGCGCTGCAGGTGGGGGTGGCCAGGGTGGGAGTGAGGGGTGTGAGGGTGGGATGCAGTGTCCTTGCCCCTGGCCAGTCCCCCCCTCCCAACTAGTTGGTGAACCTGGAGGCAATCAGAGTGCCCCGTGCTCGTTGACCCTGTGGCCTCCCATGCCTGCCTGGGCTCATGTCCTGCCCATCCTCGCCCTCCCCTGCATCGTCATTGTCGGGCCAGGCCTGGTGTTCCTCCTCCTACTCCAGCACATCGCCCCTCTGCTATGCGATGTTGTGGAGGATTTAGCAGGCCGCCACGATGCAGGCGTCCCTCTCAGCATCATACTGAAAGGCCCCTCCAGAGTGGTCTAGGCAATTGAACAGCATCTTCAGGAGGCCGAAGCACCGCTTGATGACGCTCCTGGTTGCTGTATGGGTATTGCAGCAGGTCTCCGCATCTGACTGTGGCCTCCGGATCTGTGTCATTAGTCACGGCCGCAGCAGATAACCAGGAGCCAACCCCCCAGCGAGTGGGAGGTGGCGTCTCGAACATGTCAGGTACCGCTGAGTGTGTCAAGTTGAAGATGGCGTGCACATTGCCTGGGTATCGGTTGCAGACGTGCATGATGCGCAGCTGATTGTCACATATCAGTTTGTGTAGAGTGGCCTGTCATCTGCAGGTACCCATAGGGGGACATGCATCCCGTCAATCACCCCCTGGACCCGGGGCATCCCGTTGATGGTGGCGGACCCCGACGCCCATACATCCTGATGGGCTTGGTCCACATTGAAATGGATGTATTCAGCCGCCTGGGCATATAGGACCTCCATGGCGGCACGGATGCACCTGTGCAGCGAGGTCTATGAGATCCTGGACAGGTTCCCCCCTCGGCGCCTGGAAGGACCCTGTGGCGTAAAAGTTGAAAGCGGGTGTCCCCCTCCATACCGCCGCAATGCCAGGTGAGCCATCATCTGGTAGATATGTCCTCCTGCTCAGCCAGAGTTTTTGACGGCATGCCTGACAGGCGCTGCCGGCACACACGAGGCCATATGCAGCGCCTCCTTGGCATCTCCTTCTACTCGGCCTGTTGGGCGGCTGGCTCTCCGTCCTGGGTGGCTGCCATCTGTCTCTCTGCTGCACGCACTGCTGCTGCCCGCTCCGCAGCTGCATGTTCTGCTGCCGCAGCTTCCTCCTCCTCCTCCTCGAGCAGTGCCAGATCGTACAGCCGCAGGTCATCGCCCAGGACAAGCAGAAAGGCCACCATTACTGGTTGAATTCCAATATCCATTGTTTGCAGGGGGTGAAAGGCCGACATGTTAGCGTGGTGCGTTCCCTGTGCCAAACCAGGTACAACGGGCTACATGGTGGCCCTGGTTGGCACTCCGGACTCTGCCCCCCCCCTCCCCTCATCCCCTGGCCCCATTGATGCCCGGCACCATAGGGGCCTCTGGCCCTGAAACCTGTCCCTGATGCCAGGGATACTGTCGGCTGGCACTGCCCTTGCCAGGGGTACGCTCTGCGGCCCCGCGGCCCAGTTGGGGGCTAAGTGGGTATTGCCCTGGATGGGCTGCCAGTGGGTGGCGGCCAGGATGGGGGTGAGTGGCCGAGGGTGGGGTGGGGGCACCCATATGGCTGATTTCACTCTGCAGAACCAGGGATCAAGGTGGGTGGTCAGTGGGATGCGCTGCAAGATGCCGTCCTTGCATGCCATGATAATGGCGCTCTGGGACTGGACACCGCCCCAAACATATGGGGGGTCATCCTGGCCACTCGGCCTGTGCCCCCGTCACCCCCCGCCTCCCCTAGCGCTGGCAGGGTCCCCCCACCCCAGCCAGGCCAGCCAGTGGTCAGCCCATCAGCCCACAGTCACTCCTCTCTGTGCCCTACCTCCTCTCTCTCCCTTAGCAGCCATTGGATTGGATTTGTTTATTGTCACCTGTACCAAGTACAGTGAAAAGTATTTTTCTGCGAGCAGCTCAACAGATCATTAAGTACATGAAAAGAAAAGGAAATAAAAGGAAATACATAATAGGGCAACACAAGGTACACAATGTAACTACATAAGCACCGGCATCGGATGAAGCATACAGGGTGTAGTGTTAATGAGGTCAGTCCATAAGAGGGTCATTTAGGAGTCTGGTGACAGTGGGGAAGAAGCTGTTTCTGAGTCTGTTCGTGCGTGTTCTCAGACTTCTGTATCTCCTGCCCGATGGAAGAAGTTGGGAGAGTGAGTAAGCCGGGTGGGAGGGGTCTTTGATTATGCTGCCCGCTTTCCCCAGGCAGCGGGAGGTGTAGATGGAATCAATGGATGGGAGGCAGGTTTGTGTGATGGACTGGGCGGTGTTCACGACTCTCTATATGCCGGTGGCACGATTTTTTAAAGCACAAGTGAACCGTGCCATTGGGAATTCGTTCCATTGGGAGGGGAACCGCGGAGGCCCCGGAGAATACTGGGTCGGGCCCACTAATGATATGCAAACAATGTTTACTGTACCTGAGTTCCGAAACGCATTGACGCCGCTATCGAGGTGACGGAGAATCGCAATTTGCCGTTAAATCGGCTCCCGCCTCGATTTTGCCGTCAGAACCTATTCTCCACCCAATTGCATTTCCCAATTTCACCGTCAGCCAATGGAGAATCCCGCCCATGGTCTCCAAAATGGAGAATCCCGCCCATGGTCTCCAAAATGGAGAATCCCGCCCATGGTCTCCAAAATGGAGAATCCCGCCCCATGTTGAACTCTGAGGTGCTTTAGTTCATTAAAAAGAACATTACAAACATTTAAAAATCACCAGTACAGAAAGTGCAACGATATCCAAATTATTTACATGGGTCAAGTTGCACTCTGAGATGCTTCAGCACAGTTGGATTTATTATGTACAGCCAAGACCAAGCTTACAGTCCAAGGAGTTGTACACTGTTATCAGCTCCTTGGTCCTAGTGATCTTTTCACATTGCGTCCTGGTAGCAGCTGCCCCAAGCTGAGTACGTCCCTCAGATCTCGATCGAGGACAACTCTTTGCACTGGAAGGTCAACATGTGGGGCAGCACGGTAGCATTGTGGATAGCACAATTGCTTCACAGCTCCAGGGTCCCAGGTTCGATTCTGGCTTGGGTCACTGTCTGTGCGGAGTCTGCACATCCTCCCCGTGTCTGCGTGGGTTTCCTCCGGGTGCTCCGGTTTCCTCCCACAGTCCAAAGATGTGCAGGTTAGGTGGATTGGCCATGATAAATTGCCCTTAGTGTCCAAAATTGCCCTTAGTGTTGGGTGGGGTTACTGGGTTATGGGGATAGGGTAGAGGTGTTGACCTTGGGTAGGGTGCTCTTTCCATGAGCCAGTGCAGACTCGATGGGCCGAATGGCCTCCTTCTGCACTGTAAATTCTATGAAATGTTTCAGGCAAACCAAAGAGCATCTTTCACCGAGTTGAGGATCCTCTGCAGCAGTTGATGTTTGTCTTGGTGTCCCCCCCCCCTGGGAACAGTCCAGAGAGCACAGAATCCTGCATCACTGAGCTACTCAGGATGAACCTTGGCAGAAACCACTGCATCCCTCTCTCCAGACCTTCTTTGCAAAGGGCCATTCTACAAGGAGGTACAACCGTCTCGTACCGCCGCCCCTCGCAACATTCGGCTGCGCAGAGACTTTGGCCGGGATTCTCCCCCAACCGGTGGGCGGGCCGTATCGGCGCCAAAGAGTGCCGTGCACCACTCCGGCGTCGGGCCGCCCGGACGTTGCGGAATCTTCCGCATTTCCGGGGGCTAGGCCGGCGCTGGAATGGTTGCCGCCGCGCCAACTGGTGCGAAGGGTCTCCACTGGACAGTGTGAGTTGGCGCATGCGCGGGAGCGGCAGCATGTTCTGGCGCATGCGTAGAACCGCTGGCGTGATCCCTGCGCATGCACAGGGGGCTTCTTCTCCGCGCCGGCCATGGCGGAGCTTTACAGAGGCTGGCGCGGAGGGAAAGAGTGCCCCCACGGCACAGGCCCGCCCGCAGATCGGTGGGCCCTGATCGCGGGCCAGGCCACCGTGCACCCCCCCCCCCCCCTCCTCCCGGGGCCGGATCCCCCTGCGCCGCCCGACGACTCCACAGGCCGCCCTCAGAGCCCGGTCCCGCCGGTATGGACCTTGTGTATTTCACGCCGGCGGGACCGGCCGAAAACAGGCGGCCGCTCGGCCCATCGGGGCCCAGAGAATCGCCGGGGGGGGCCACAGCCAACGGCCCGACCAGCGCAACGTGATCCCTGTCTCCACCAAAAAAACGGCGCCGGAGAATTCGGCAGCCGGCGTCGGAGCGGCATGGCGGTATTCACGCTGCTCCCCGGCGACTCTCCCACCTGGCCGCGGGTCGGAGAATCCCGCCCTTTGAGTCTCACCATCACCCAAGCTGTGTCTTGAGCTTGTTTGAAAACTTTGCCATGAGGCATTCTGCCCAATTACTTTGACAGCCTGCTCAGGGAACCATCCAACAGAATCCATCATCTCTTTTTCCTTCAGGGCTCCAAGTGCACTATCTGCAGACCACTGCCCGATGAACCTGCAGTCAAAGGTGGTTTTCTGCACAAAATTTGACATGAGTGATGGATGATACGGCATGATCCAACTACCTGGAAGGTTCCGTGGCAGTGTGGCCAAACCCATCCTTCATAACATCAGGGACAGGTAGAGCCTTAGCACATGGTGCTTATATACCAAGGGTCTACGCATAACTTGATGCAGCCACAAACAAAGGTGGCTATCAGGATGGGGGTGATGATGATACATTTCTCACCCCTATTTCCAATGCTTTGTACATGGTGTGCCTGTAGACATGGTCCATCTTTGATCTCCAGTTGAGATAGAAGATGGCTTGGGTGACCACTACAGCACAGGAATGGGGTATGGGCCACGCCTGCGCCATTTACAGCATCACGGAGAGCACCTCACATCTGATGACCCAGGTTCTCTGCATCTTCTTTTATTTCTATTGAAGTTACTGCTTCTGGAGTTCACAGACACCAATCCATCAAGGTTTTTCTGGTTGATGCAACAATGGGTGAAGGGTTGGGTTAAAATGCAGTGGAGGAAAGACATCATTGGAGTGTTACTTAAACCGATTAATTTAAATCCTGAATGCCCGGGGCGGTCGCCTGAGACACAGCCAGAAATAGATCATGTAAATAATGATGGATGGTTGGAGTAGTGCCAGAAACATGCAGCATTAGGCCTGGCCTGCACTGTTTCTTCTGAGCAAGGAGAGTTAAAATCAGTCCTTATGTCTCACCTCACCGATCATATCACATGCACCCGCATGATCATCCTTGACTTCGGAAGGTAGAATAAACTACAGTTTAGCCTATAAATTGTCACAAATGTGTTATCTGTAAATGGATATGTGAAAAGTAGCATTGATAACAGATTTTACAGTTATGAACTACCTTTCTTCAAATTACTACAAAGTAACAGTCGCATTTTCTGATTAAACCTTAATTTAACTGCTGACTTAATGTGGCAGTTCTTGCTCTCTCCTTGATAAATTTCAGATTACTCAATTTCACAAAACAGCTGAGAATTAGCTGCTACTGACATAACTTTTAGTACGAGGGATTATGTACAAAAACAAGCTGCAACATTTTCTGTGAGTGAACCTGTTTTTGTTTACCATAAATTTACCATGTGAGAAGGAAAGAAACCAATAACATGGTGCATTATTGTCACAAGTTAATTGTTATTGCAGGGGTATTTGAGTTTGTGAACCTCTTTATTCAGGACATGGGATTTCAATTATTTGCAAGGTATTTCTTCTCTTCACTAGCCTCTGTTTTTTAAAATACACACTCAGGCTTTACCTTTCATCTGTACTCAATGTTTTGCATCCACCAGTTCAGTTCTGTGAAACTGATTGAAACATAATCAGATGTATTTGTTAATCTTTGGATGTGCTAACTACAAGACTGCTAGGTTTCTCTTCCATGATTCTGCCCATATTTCAAAAGAATGAGTGCAGAGAATTATGGAAAATTCAACGGTTAAGGCCTACAACGGCCGACATTCCCTGAATGGATTTCCCTCCACTGCCAAGGCTGCTGCTGGCAGCTAATTCCTCACATGCCACATAGAAAATGATGTCTTGAGTAAACATCAGATTTTCATTACATTGATGCATGTTACAACCACTTTCAAGGAGTGCCTTCTGAAAATTAGTGGTAGAACCTAAGAAGTGGCAGAAATGACCCCGAAGTTCTCCACAGGGGGAGAGAATCATAGAATTATAGAATTGACAGAATTATAGGCTGACAAGGATGCAGGATCTGATGGATTCTATTCTTGGGCTTAAAAGAAATGGCTCGTGAGATAGTTGATGCGTTGGTTGTAATTTTCCAAAATTCCCTTGATCCAGGAAAGGGTCCATTAGATTGGAAAATAGCAAATGTAACTCCTTGTTAAGAACTCTGCTGATGTTAAATGCGACGTTATTCCAAAACCCAGAAGGGTAACTTGGAACACCTGTTCTGAGTGGTGTATATTTTCAATTTTGTATACTGTGAGAAAAGATATGCAAACCAGGGAGGAATAGTCCAGTTATTTTGTAATCAACTAACATAGACTATTTATTAACTTAAAAAGAAAACCGCACAACAAGGACTATAATGCACTACAACAGTACCTTTAACTACACTGATGGTTATACACACAATATTACGTGAAGTTCCCCCTTTGTTCCCATCTACCTATGTTTCCTGAACTCTGAGACACCCCTTTGTTCCCAAATAACATCCAATAACATGTGAGCTAAATCCAGCAGATAATTGCCATGCACAAGTTATTTGTCCACATTTGGGAAAACTGTCTTCTGTTTTAGCGAAGGGCTGATCTTCTCGATTCAAGTTTTGGATTTTAACCATCTTCCCTTTCGGCAATGACTTGTTTTCAGGGGATACTGTTTTCTGCAGCTGTGAATGGCTGTGATGATAGTTGCTGCCACTGTGCCTCTTTCTCCATTTATTGTGCTATGGATATATCATTCTTTCCCTTTGATGTTACCCTGTGCACCCGGCATTTTAGCAAATACATATCAATTCCCTTATCTCTTCACTTTGAAGTTAAATCTTCTACACCCATTGTTTTCCCCTAGTCACATAGGTAAATACTTGCTTTTTTTCACTGGTATGCTCATTCATATATCAAAACTCTCTCAGACAGCAGCCCTTATCAATTCCACTTTTTATTTAATTTTATCCTAATTTAATTTTTAAATCTTAATTTTCCCCAATTCTTGACATTTCTTTATTCAAACAGGGAAGGAGACAGAAAGCAAGGCCAGTTAGCTGAACAGCCATCATTCGGAAAATGTTGCAAGCTATTCTTAAAGACATTATAGAGGGACATTTATAATCAGGCAGAGTCAACATGGTTTTGTGAGAGAGGAATTATGCTTAACCAATTTATTGGAGTTCTCTGAAGAAGTAACATGTGTTGTAGATAAAGGGGAAACTGGGTGGATGTACTGTACTTAGGTTTCCAGAAGGCATTTGCCAAAGTACCATATGAAAGATTATTGTGGAAAAATAAAAGTTCATGATGTAGAGGGTAACATCTTGGCATGGGTAGAAGATGGCCATCTAACAGGAGAGTAGGAATAAATGGGTCATTTTCGGGTTAACCTAATGAATGGCGTGCCACTTTTTACAATTTGTATAAATGACAATGATGAAGGGGACTTCCGGTTGAGGCGATGCACTGCTAAGCCGCACGTTTCGGCAGCTCCCGTTCTAACGGACTTTTGGGCTCTTTTCGGGAGCCCCAACGGAAATTTTTTCAGACCAAACCCAGTGTGGAGTGACGAAGGAAGGTGTCCCCCCGGGGGTGTATGGAAAGGACCAGTGGCAGTGGCCAGATTGCGAAGGATCCTTTGGAGCGGCGGCAGAGAAGAGAAGGGAGAAGCAAGATGGCGGCGGATGGAGCCAGACGACATGGGGCCCGGACCAGCAGGAATTCCTCCGACGGTGTGTGGAGGAACTAAAGAAGGAGGTGCTGGCGCCAATGCTATTGGCAATTGATGGACTGAAGGAAACACAAAAGGTCCGGGCGATAGAGCTCCGTGGAGTGAAGGCAAAGGCTGCCGAAAATGAGGATGAGATACAGGGCCTGGTGGTAAAAACGGAGACGCATGAGGCGCTACATAAGAGGTGTATCGAAAGGTTGGAAGCCCTGGAGAACAGCTCGAGGAGGAAGAACCTACGGATTCTAGGTCTCCCCGAAGGAACAGAGGGAGCTGATGTTGGGGCTTATGTGAGCACGATGCTCCATACGCTAATGGGAGCTGAGGCCCCAACGGGCCCCCTGGAGGTGGAAGGAGCGCACCGGGTCCTTGTGAGAAGACCAAAGGCGGGTGAAATACCAAGGGCGATAGTGGTGAGATTTCACCGCTTCATGGACAGAGAGGCCGTTCTGAGTTGGGCCTAGAAGGTACGGAGTAGCAAGTGGGAGAACGCGGTGATACGGGTGTATCAGGACTGGAGTGCGGAGGTGGCGAGAAGGAGGGCGAGCTTCAATCGGGCCAAGGCGGTGCTTCACAGGAAGAAAATAAAATTTGGGATGCTGCAGCCGGCGCGATTGTGGGTCATGCATCAGGGCAAGCACTACTACTTCGAAACGACGGAGGAGGCATGGACATTCATCCAAGAAGAGAAACTGGACGAGAACTGAGAGTTTGATGTTGGGGGGGAAGCAACGAGGTTGGGGTACAGAAATGTAAATTGGGAAATGGGAGGTTTATAATATAGTAACGTTGGATGGGGAATTCCTCTCCCCTTGATGGAGGGACACGAATAAATGTGGGCGCCGGTGGAAAAAAGGACAATGACGAAGGAACCAAAGACATGGGGCGGAATTCTCCGGAAACGGCGCGATGTCCGCCGACTGGCGCCCAAAACGGCGCAAATCAGACGGGCATCGCGCCGCCCCAAAGGTGCGGAATGCTCCGCATCTTTGGGGGCCGAGCCCCAACCTTGAGGGGCTAAGTCGACGCCGGACGAATTTCCGCCCCGCCAGCTGGCGGAAAAGGCCTTTGGTGCCCCGCCAGCTGGCGCGGAAATGACATCTCCGGGCGGCACATGCGCGGAAGCGTTAGTGGCCGCTGACGGCATTCCCGCGCATGCACAGTGGAGGGAGTCTCTTCTGCCTCCGCCATGGTGGAGACCGTGGCAGAGGCGGAAGGGAAAGAGTGCCCCCACGGCACAGGCCCGCCCGCGGATCGGTGGGCCCCAATCGCGGGCCAGGCCACCGTGGGGGCACCCCCCAGAGTCAGATCGCCCCGCGCCCCCCTCCCCAGGACCCTGGAGCCCGCCCGCGCCACCTTGTCCCACCGGTAAGGTAGGTGGTTTAATTTACACCGGCGGGACAGGCATTTTAGCGGCGGGACTTCCGGGCCGGGCCGGAGAATCGAGCGGGGGGGCCCGCCAACCGGCGCGGTGTGATTCCCGCCCCCGCCGAATCTCTGGTGCCGGAGACTTCGGCAACCAGCGGGGGCGGGATTCACGCCAGCCCCCAGCGATTCTCCGACCCGGCGGGGGGTCGGAGAATCTCGCCCATGGTTTCTAAATTTGCTGATGATATAAAGATAGGGAGGAAATTTAGGATGTAATGAAGAGAACATAAGAAATCTACAAAGGGATATAGAGAAGTTAAGTGAGTGGGCAAAGATCTGGCAAATGGGTATTACATGGGAAAATATGAAATTGTTCATTTTGGCAGGAAGAACAAAAAAGAAGCATATTATCTGAATGGTGAGAGATTGCAGAGCTCTGAGATGAAGGAGGATCTGGGTGTCCTCGTTCATGAATCGCAAGAGACGCAGCAAGTAATTAGGAAAGGTAATAGGATATTATCATATATTGTGAGGGAAATTGGATACAAAAATAGAGAGGTTATGCATCAGTTATATAGGGCATTGGTGAGACCACAACTAGAGTACTGTGATGGTCTCCTATAAGGAAGGATGTAAATGCATTAGAAGCAGTTCAGGGAAGGTTTACTAGACTCATACCTGGTTTGGGAGGGTTCTGTTATGAGGAAAAGTTGGGCAGGTTATCCACTGGAGTTTAGAAGAATAAAAAGCGTTTTAATTCAGGGCGGCACAGTGGTTAGCACTGCTGCCTCACAGCTCCAGGGTCCAAGGTTCAATTCCGGTCTTGGCTGACTGTGTGGAGTTTGCACTTTTTCCCTGTGTCTGCTTGAGTTTCCCCCGGGTGCTCCAGTTTCCTCCCACAGTCCAAAGATGTGCAGGTTAGGTGGATTGGCCATGCTAAATTGCTCCTTAGTGTCCAAAAAGGTAGGTGGCGTTACTGGGTTATGGGGATAGGGTGGAGGCATGGGCTTAAGTGGGGTGCTCTTTCCAAGGGCCGGTGCAGACTCGATGGGCTGAATGGCCTCCTTCTGCATTGTAAATTCTATAATCTATGATTTATGAGTATCTATGGCATTATTTAAGTCAAAGGCCTCTAAGTAAAGCTGAAATTGTTGTTTAAACAAACGGCAGTTTACATTTAAGTTACCGGTGATCCTGAGGTGTCGAGGAGTTTGTGTTCTGTCCATCGAGCTGGGAATCATAAATTTTTTTCAGAAGGTGATGCTTCTGTTGCCGAATAGCTGTGAATTTTATTTTCTTCTTTTCTAACTTAACTATTCTATTCTAGGTAGTTTACTGTAACCAATCCTGGTACGATGTTATATTACTGGGTCTAGTAATGTGTATCGTTACTAGTTGCTGTTGATGCAGATGGTCTGATGGTGTGATCCTGAAGAAACCACGAGTCTTCAACTTAAACAAACTAATTTATTAAGTAACGATTGATTATATCTGAGTTCGACACTCTACAGAACTATCTCTAGAAATCAAGTAATTAAATATGATTGAATTAACTGATTCACAATTATAAATAGTAACTATACTGAGAGCTATCTAAACATACAACTGATTACTGAACACCCCTGGGCTGAAAGAGACCAAGATCCTCTGGGAGCTGATACTTATAGGTGGATCTAGTGGTGCCCTCTAGTGGTCGTGGTACAGCTAGATATTATAATTAACCTTTAGTTACATACACGTATACATATCATTACAGAGAGAACTGGAAATAAGATCAGATTTATACAGTTGTGGAGGGGGGCTGTGGAGTAGTGGGACTGGATAGAGAACTAGTGATGGAGATTGACAAAGATGTTGTGGCAGAGATCAAATATAAGAACAGTGCTGATAGTGGCACATTGGGAGATCAGAACGTGTTAATGGCAGAACAAAGGTAAATAGTGTGTCAAAGAATAACTAGTGACAGGGAATAGATGGCTCAAGTGGAGTGGGGTGGGGGATGGAGGACAATGGTGAGGGGAAAACAGATCCATGGCAGAAATGAAAAGAAATTGATAGAATAAAAATGGGGTGAAGGTGGAGGAGAGAGTTCACAGTCTGAAGTTATTGAACTCAATTTTAAGTCCAGAGGCTGTCACGTGCCTAATTGGAAAATGAGATGCTCTTCCTCCAGTTTGCATTGGGCTTCACTGGAATATTGCAGCAGGCCAAGGACAGACATGTGGACATGGGAGCAGGATGGAGTAGGTCACCCTCCCCACGATGTCCCCTTTTAGAGGCTTCGGGACTACTCTCCTTGAGATTTGGTTCTCCTGGGGGTGTAGTGTCCTGTTGGTTGTGGGGCCGGATTGCGAGACTGAGTGCTTTGGTTCAGTGTTGTTAGAGTCTTTCTTCGGTTGGAGATTAGGCTGGATGGAGGAGTAGGATGTCCTCCTCTAAGTGGTCTTATACAGGGACTTCCAGGCTGTCCTCCTTTTTGAAGCTTGGTGTTGTTTGCTCCATCTGGAGAAGATTAAGTACGTCATCCGAGGGTCGAAGGAAGGCGTCCTGGATACTTGGGGGCAGTTTGCCAGCCTGTTCCAAAACCTGTTTGAGGCCAGCAACAAGGAGTAAGTTAAGAATAAAAAAACAAAAAGATGAGGAACCAAAGGACTGCGCAACAGGGGGGGGGGGGTGCGGGTGGCGGAGACGGAAAGAAGGTGGAGAAACCACAAAAGAAGAGAAGAGGAGGGGGCAAATAACCCGCCTTTTTCCCCCTGAAAATAAATGCAAAACACAGCTGAAACCAAAGGGGGAGGGAGGAAAGGGGGGGTGGGGGCAAGGGGGAGGGACCATAGACTGATCCAGAGGACGCAAAATGTATATAGGGTCAATTAAATGAAATGCCAAATAAACCTCTCTGCACAATAAAGTAAATTGACGCGGGTAAGAAAAATGTGATGTCTATATACAATTGTTTATAAATATGAGAAATGCCAATAAAAAGATTTCAAAAAAATAGTTCAGACATTTTGACCAATTTATTACTCAAATATTTTTCCCAGATGTCTTTATTGGGGAGGCAAACAAAGCGAAACACAAGTGTATGATTCAACAAAATGTATTTATCAATCATTAAAAACATTAAAATCTTAAATTATACCAAACAATGTTAAATGATCCCAAGATTCTTAATACTTCCCAAGCCGATGGACTCAGTCGACCTACGGGTCCCATTCTCTGAGTCTCAATTTCCTCAGGGCGTTCGTTTGCGAAGGGTCGCCCATTATGTGTCCTCCAATCTGGCACAGCAGCGGGGCGTCATGCTGGAGGTGAAGGGGAGGCATATGTGGCCACCTTCAAGGAGGATGAGGATGAGGTTGAGGAGACGCCGGACCAGGAGAGGCGGGAGAACGACACTGGGGAGGACCTGCAGGACCAGCCGGAGAATGGAGTACAGGCGAGAGCATAAAAACATCAACGAGGCATTCAAGCCTTCTACCAGGACTGTACACCTCCGAACCCCCCAACAGGGACTTGAGGATGAAGCAGTTTCTTGATGGACTGGACATGCCAGTCGTGGGGGAGGATAATTCTAGTGGGACTGGAAGCACCACTAGAATTGGGGGGAGCCATTGAGAGCATCAATTCCATGAAGGAAAGATCTGGGACCAGATGGATTCCCGGCGGACTTCTACAAAACATTGGCAGCGGCACTGGCCCTGTACTTGTGGGAGATGTTCACAGACTCGCTAGCAAGGGGCACTCTGCCACCAACGCTAACACAAGCCTCAATCTCGCTGATACCAAAGAAACACAACGACCAAACTGAATGTGGGTCCCACAGACCCATTTCACTGCTCAATGTAGGCGCAGATATATTGGCCAAGATCTTAGCCAAACAATTGGAAAACTGAGAGCCAGGTGGGCTTTGTTTTTTTTAATAAATTTTTTTTATTGGATTCAGTATATTTGCCGTTATGTACACAGGGTATGATATGTAGGCAACCGGTTGTGCCGGCGAGGCACTTCCGGAGGGTAATCCTCGAATGGGTCTGGTGCCGGTTGTGGTAGTATGTATTGGGGGTCATGTGGGACTGGAAGCCCTAATGTCATTGGCTGACAGATCCCGGGTCCTGGTTGGCCGTTGACCTCAAGCTCCGCCCTGAAGGCGAAGTATAAGAAGCCGGTGTCTTCTCCCGCAGGCCAGTTTACTATTGGGCTGCTGGGGAACAGACACGCTTAATAAAGCCTCATCGACTTCACTCTATTCATCTCATGGAGTCTTTGTGCGCTACACCGGTGTTACCCCTTGCTTCTCCCGGCCGGATGTCACCGCCGTTGTCTTCTCGTGCACACTGCCGCTTCAGCCGGCCCTCCCGCCCTCCGCCTGTATTCTCCTTTTTCTCTGTTCCTGTGGATGTCAAGTTGGTTAACATTTCCCTGCCTCCCCCACCCCCCACCTACCTCCCTGCCTCTCCTCTATTGTTCCCTGTCTCGTCCCTCCTCCACCCCCCCCCCCCCCACCCCCAACTGTGGTTCACCTTTCCTTCCTCTTAGATTGAGTTGTGGTCGTCCCCCAGATAGGCTTTGTCTTTTTTATTTAAAATAACTTTAATTAAAGTTTTCACAAAATATCAACAACAAAATGTAAAAGGAACCCCATAGAATTAAATACAAAACAAAACAACCCAGTACCCCCCTCCCTCCCTTCTATACATAAACAATATATTAACACCCGCCGAAACACATAGCAAACATAGCAAATATATACACCCCCTCAGATCCCCCCCCCCCCCATGTTGCTGCTGCTGCTGACCATTGTCTATCGTTCTGCCGGGAAGTCCAAGAACGGTTGCCACCGCCTGGAGAACCCTTGTACCGATCCCCTTAAGGCAAATTTCACCCTCTCCAATTTAATAAACCCCGCCATACCATTGATCCAGGATTCCACGCTTGGCAGCCTCGCATCCTTCCACTGAAGAAGAATCCTTCGCCGGGCTACCAGGGACGCAAAGGCCAGAATACCGGCCTCTTTCGCCTCCTGCACTCCCGGCTCCTCTGCAACCCCAAATATTGCGAGCCCCCAGCTCGGTTTGACCCTGGATCCTACCACCCTCAACACCGTCCTCACTACGCCCTTCCAAAATTCCTCCAGCGCTGGGCATGCCCAGAACATATGGGTGTGGTTTGCTGGGCTCCCTGAGCACCTAACACACCTGTCCTCACCCCCAAAAAACCGTCTCATCCTTGTCCCGGTCATGAGTGCCCGGTGCAGCACTTTAAACTGTATGAGGCTGAGCCTCGCGCACGAAGAGGAAGAGTTCACCCTCCCTAGGGCATCTGCCCATGTCCCCTCCTCAATCTCCTCCCCTAGCTCCTCCTCCCACTTACCTTTCAGCACCTCCACCGAGGCCTCCTCCTCCTCCTGCATCACCTGGTATGTTGCCGAGATCTTCTCCTCTCCAACCCACCCCCCCGAGAGCACTCTGTCCTGTACCGTGCGTGGCGGCAGTAGCGGGAATTCCACCACTTGCCGCCTGGCAAACGCCCTTACCAAAGCTCCTTCTTTCTTACTATTGTTAAATTTCCTTGTTTTCCTGTAACATGTACCACCCAAAGGCTGTCCAACTATTGGAATTTTCCAATTGGAAAAAATCAAATTTGCCGTCCTGGAGTCAGAAGAAGGCTTACCAATTTGTTCCAGGACCTGTTTGTAGCCAACAGCCAATAGATGGGGGAGGGGGAAGGGGGCTGGGAGAGAAGCAGATGAGCCATGGTTTGCAAAAGGAAGAGTGGGGGGGAGGGGGAGGAGGGGGAAGGGTAAAAATCAACAAGAAGACTGCGGGATGCATGCGACACAGAGGCAAGGGAATAAACCCAAGGGCATAATAACAAACAATCAAACACAAGCCAGGGCCAACAGCAGGCAATGCAGCAGAGGTCGGCTGGCCAAATAAAATGCACAGCCACCAACGAGGGACGAAGCAGGCAACATTAAATATGTACAGCGGATCGAGTCTGTTGCACTCGGGTGAACTTGCTTGACTTTCTTCTTCTTTCTTACTATTGTTAAATTTCCTTGTTTTCCTGTAACATGTACTTCTTCTGGGGGGTTTTCGGTATAAACTAGAACCGCATCCTGACTGCTCTCTGTAAAATACTACTCACGGATACGACACCAGTAACTTAACGTTCGAGCTAGAAATATGTAAATAGAATGACGAATTGTCAAATATAAAATGTGAAAATACAATAAAGCCATTTTAAAAAGTAAAATGCTCACTATTAAAACATTTCACACACCCGAGACATGTGAGGCTTTTGTCATTTAATCTTCACAGCAAGCCTGTCCGCACCCCTACCCCTTGTTCCCCTCACTCCCCTTTCCTCCCTCCTCACCCTCCTCTTCCACCAGTGTCGAAGATCAAATGTCTCTGATACAGACTCCGTCATGAGGATGGGTGTGAGCGTGCTGTCAGCAGAAAGACAAAAGTCAGACTTAATCAGAGCTTTTCTCACAGCGAGTGGTCATCATTCTCCTGCCTTGTATAAGGACCCACTCGCTGACAGTGCCAACAGAGTCCCATCATGTTGAAGTGAGGTTACATAGACCCTTGGAGGGGCTAACAGGGTCGTCGGGGAAGGGGCGATGTGTTAGGGGCGGGGGATTGGTGAGCTGACGGACACAGCCTCATCTTAGGGGAATCCAGAGATGCGGAGGGCCTTCCTAGTCTTCATGGCATGTTGGATCCTTGCCGTCGCCAGTCCCCATCCTCCGGCTCCTCCTCGGGTCGTCCTCCAGCCCCTCGTGGTCCGCTGCCTCCTCCTCAGATGAGGTCACATGTCCCTCCTCCTCATCCTACTCCTCCTCCTCCTCCTCCAGCATGTCGCCTACTGCTGTGTGAGATTGTGGAGGACACAAGAGACCACCACAAAGTGGGACACCCTTTGGGGTCCGTACTGTAGAGCCCCGCAAAAACGGTTCAGGCACCGGAACTGCATTTTTAGCAGCCCGATGCACTGTTCAATGACAGCACGGGTGGCAACATGAGCTTCATTGTGTTGGGTCTCCGCCTCAGTCTCAGTCCTCCGCACTGGCATCATCAGCCATAACCTCAATGGATATTCCTTGTCCACCACAAGCCAACCCGTCCTCTTGGGGTGGTCCTCAACGATAGCGGGGATCTCGTGGCCCAGAATATAGTTCCCAGGATAGCGGGCACACACATGTATGATCCTGAGGTGGTGGTTGCACATGATCTGAACATTCAGGGAGTAGGGCACTCCCTGATAGCCCGGTACTTGCAGGACGACATACATGCCTTCGATGGTTCCCTGGACTAGGGGCATCCCGGAAATGGCAGCAAATCCTGCAACCTTGGCATCTTGGTGGGCCTGGTCCACAGGCCAACGGTGATATAGTCTGATGCTCGGGCATACATAGCATCTGTCACCTTCCCAGGTGCATCTGTGGGCTGAATTGCGGTATGCTGCACAGATTCCCACTTGAGTCCTGGAATGACCCAATGGCATAAAAATTGAATGCTGCAGTGATCTCCACGGAAGCGAGTGTCCTCCTCGTCCAAGGGGTGCCACACTGTCTCTCTGTTAAGACACAGTCTTCAGCAGAATATGCTGCCCGTCATCTCCATGAGTGACCACCGACTCTGTGCACCTTGGCACGTTGCTGGACTCTTCTTCTGGTCCCCTCCTCAGCCTAATGGGCAGCCGGGTCTTCAGGGTATGTGAGGGACCCCTGCACATGTGGTGCCGCCTCCAGCCTGCGTCTTCAATGTTTGAACGCCTCGCATGCGACAAGCACAGCGTGGACAGACTCAGCAGGATCCACACTAGCAAACATATTTGTATCTGGAAAGAATTGGAGATTCTTTCCAGAGACCGACAATCAGTTAGGTCTTCCATCCCGGGTCCCTCCTATCTCCCAAGCGTCCCACCCTAACCATGACTGTCCCACCTTCTCTCAGAATGCCATCCAATGAGCCAGTTGTACTGTCAAACTTTTCTCTGCACACTCACTACCAGCCAGGTCAGGAACCCTTGGACCCCAGATCCCTACCAGCAACAATACGGGGGTTGTGCCCAGCTGCCCTCTGCTCATCCAGACACTTACTCTTGAACTCTGAGAGGGTCTTCAGTGGTGAAGCTCTGCCCTTTAGTGTTTGATTGTTGGCAGCTGCCACTATGGTGCAGAATCTGTACAGGCATGCTGTTCAGGCATCAAAGATTGCAGGACATCCAGTTCACTCATCATTCTCTCAGACATGGTATCTGTTCATTTGAGGAAGCACTTGAGTTCAGGAGTGTGAAGTGCTTTCACAAATCCCTCCTTTGAAATAACCTTCAGCTGTAAAGCTAGAGGCTGCTCACAATCAAAGGGAGTGAATTTGACTTTCATGAGAGAAGCTGCAGCATGGTAGCACAGTGGTTAGCTGTTGCTTCACCTGGTGCTTCACAACACCAGGGTCCCAGGTTTGATCCCGGCTTGGGTCACTGTCTGTGCGGAGTCTGCACATTCTCCCTCTGTCTGCGTGGGTTTCCTCCGGGTGCTCCGGTTTCCTCCCACAAGTCTCGAAAGACGTGTTGGTAGGTAATTTGGACATTCTGAATTCCCCCTCCGTATACCTGAACAGGCGCCGGAATGTGGCGACTAGAGGCTTTTCCCAGTAATTTTATTGCAGTGGCAATGTAAGCCTACTTGTGACAATAAAGATTATTATTGCAGGGCTCTGTTCTGGAAGAGTTTGGTAGTTCTCCCAGTGAGCCAGGGAAGACACAGCCAGAGTGAGACAGCAAAGAGTGAGTTTGGGAATTTGAAACTAGGTGGGAATTCGAAGCTGGGTTGGGAGCGGGTGTCTTATCCTTGGTACGTGACTGGTAAGTAGTTTTACTTTTCATTGTCTAATTTCTTTATTTATTTTTTCTTTCGTTTTTTGGTATTGTAGTTGTATAAGTTAACCTAAGGTTTAAGACATACGTCCTGTCGTGTCATGCTCCTCGTGTGCTCCTCCACTGTCCCTGGCTCCTTCACGTGCAAGAAGTGTGTCCAGTTGCAGCTCCTGTTAGACCGCTTGACGGCTCTGGAGCTGCAGATGGACTCACTTTGGAGCATCCGCGATGCTGAGGACGTCGTGGATAGCACGTTTAGCGAGTTGGTCACACCGCAAGTGAAAGTTACTGAGGGAGATAGAAAATGGGTGACCAAAAGACAGAGCAAGAGTAGGAAGGCAGTGCACATGTCCCCTGCGGTCATCTCCCTGCAAAACAGATATACCGCTTTGGATACTGTTGAGGGAGATGGCTCACCAGGGGAAGGCAGCAGCAGCAAGGTGATGGCACCGTGGCTGGCTCTGCTGCGCAGCAGGGCAGGAAGAGGAATGGCAGGGCTATAGTGATAGGGGACTCAATCGTAAGGGGAATAGACAGGCGGTTCTGCGGACGCAATCGAGACGCCAGATTGGTATGTTGCCTCCCTGGTGCAAGGATGTCTTGGAGCGGCTGCAGGACATTCTGGGGGGGGGGGGGGGGTGAACAGCCAGCTGTCGTGGGCACCAACGATATAGGTAAAAAATGGGAAGAGGTCCTACAAGCTGAATTCAGGGAGTTAGGAGATAAACTAAAAGGTAGGACCTCAAAGGTAGTAATCTCAGGATTGCTACCAGTGCCACGAGCTAGTCAGAATAGGAATGTCAGGATAGATAGGATGAATGCGTGGCTCAAGAGATGGTGCAAGAGGGAGGGATTCAAATTCCTGGGGTATTGGAACCGGTTCTGGGGGAGGTGGAACAAGTACAAACCGGACGGTCTGTACCTGGGCAGGACTGGAACCGATGTCCGAAGGGGGGGTGTTTGCTAGAGCTGTTGGGGAGGGTTTAAACTAATGTGGTAGGGGGATGGGAACCGATGCAGGAAGTCGGAAGGTAGTAAAACAGGGACAGAAACAAAAGGCAGTAAGGGGGAAAGTGTAAGGCAGAGAAGCCATAGTCAAAAATCAAAAAGGGCGACAGTACAAGGTACAGTGACTGAGGGGAGCTCAGTGAATAGGCCCAGTAATACTAAAAGGAATAAAACAGGAAGTAAAAGCATAAATGGTAAGCGACGCGGCAGGTTGTTACATGAATATATGGGTTCAACGACAAGGAAAATTAAGAGAAAAGTTAAGAGGAAATATAACTTAGGAGAGGTTACTGATCGAGGTGTTAAGATTGAAAACAGAGGTATAAAAGCCAGCATAAGTGTACTTTACCTGAATGCTCGTAGTATTCGGAATAAGGTAAATGAGTTGATGGCGCAAATCATCGTGAATGACTATGATTTAGTGGCCATTACTGAAACATGGTTAAAGGATGGCCACGACTGGGAGTTAAATATCTGAGGGTATCAAACTATTCGGAAGGACAGAGTGGATGGTAAGGGAGGTGGTGTAGCTCTGTTATTTAAGGATGATATCTGGGCAATAGTAAGGGATGACATCGGTGCTATGGAGGATAAGGTTGAATCCATTTGGGGGGAAATCAGGAATAGTAAGGCGAAAAAGTCACTGATCGGAGTAGTCTATAGGCCACCAAATAGTAACATTATGGTGGGGCAGGCAATAAACAAAGAAATAACTGATGCATGTAGAAATGGGGCAGCAGCTTTCATGGGGGATTTTAATTTACATGTCGATTGGTTTAACCAGGTGGGTCAAGGCAGCCTTGAGGAGGAGTTTATAGAATGTATCCGCGATAGTTTCCTAGAACAGTATGGAATGGAACCTACGAGGAAACAAGTGGTCCTAGATCTGGTCCTGTGTAATGAGACAGGATTGATTAATTATCTCATAGTTAGGGATCCTCTCGGAAGGAGCGATCACAATATGGTGGAATTTAAAATACAGATTCAGGGTGAGAAGGTAAAATCAAACACTAGTGTTTTGTGCTTAAACAAAGGAGATTACAATGGGATGAGAGAAGACTAGCTAAGGTAGACTGGGGCAAAGACTTTATGGTCAAACAGTTGAGGAACAGTGGAGAACCTTCCAAGCGATTTTTCACAGTGCTCAGCAAAGGTTTATGCCAACAAAAAGGAAGGACAGTAGAAAGAGGCAAAATCGACCGTGGATATCCAAAGAAATAAGGGAGAGTATCAAATTGAAGGAAAAAGCATACAAAGTGGCAAAGATTAGTGGGAGACTAGAGGACTGTGAAATCTTTAGGGGGCAACAGAAAGCTACTAAAAAAGCTATAAAGAGTAAGATAGATTATGAGAGTATACTTGCTCAGAATATAAAAACAGATAATAAAAGTTTCTACAAATATATAAAACAAAAAAAGAGTGGCTAAGGTAAATATTGGTCCTTTAGAGGATGAGAAGGGAGATTTAATAATGGGAGATGAGGAAATGGCTGAGGAACTGAACAGGTTTTTTGGGTCGGTATTCACAGTGTAGGACACAAATAACATGTCAGTGACTGATAGAAATGAAGCTATGACTGGTGAGGACCTTGAGATGATTGTTATCACTAAGTGATGGGCAAGCTAATGGGGCTAAAGGTAGACAAGTCTCCTGGCCCTGATGGAATGCATCCCAGAGTGCTAAAAGAGATGGCTAGGGAAATTGCAAATGCACTAGTGATAATTTACCAAAATTCACTAGACTCTGGAGTGGTCCCGGCGGATTGGAAATTAGCAAACCACTGTTTAAAAAAGGAGGTAGGCAGAAAGCGGGTAATTATAGGCCAGTGAGCTTAACTTCGGTAGTAGCAAAGATGCTGGAATCTATCATCAAGGAAGAAATAGCGAGGCATCTGGATGGAAATTGTCCCATTGGGCAGACACAGCATGGGTTCATAAAGGGCAGGTCGTGCCTAACTAATTTAGTGGAATTTGTTGAGGACATTACAAGTGCAGTAGATAACGGGGAGCCAATGGATGTGGTATATCTGGATTTCCAGAAAGCCTTTGACAAGGTGCCACACAAAAGGTTGCTGCATAAGATAAAGATGCATGGCATCAAGGGGAAAGTAGTAGCATGGATAGAGGATTGGTTAATTAATAGAAAGCAAAGAGTGGGGATTAATGGATGTTTCTCTGGTTGGCAATCAGTAGCTAGTGGTGTCCCTCAGGGATCAGTGTTGGGCCCACAATTGTTCACAATTTACATAGATGATTTGGAGTTGGGGACCAAGGGCAATGTGTCCAAGTTTGCAGACGACACTAAGATCAGTGGTAAAGCAAAAAGTGCAGAGGATACTGGAAGTCTACAGAGGGATTTGGATAGGTTCAGTGAATCGGCTAGGGTCTGGCAGATGGAATACAGTGTTGACAAATGTGAGGTTATCCATTTTGGTAGGAATAATAGCAAAAGGGATTATTATTTAAATGATAGAATATTAAAACATGCTGCTGTGCAGAGAGACCTGGGTGTGCTAGTGCATGAATCGCCAACAGTTGGTTTACAGGTGCAACAGGCGATAAAGAAGGCAAATGGAATTTTGTCCTTCATTGCTAGAGGGATGGAGTTTAAGACTAGGGAGGTTATGCTGCAATTGTGTAAGGTGTTAGTGAGGCCACACCTGGAGTATTGTGTTCAGTTTTGGTCTCCTTACTTGAGAAAGGACGTACTGGCACTGGAGGGTGTGCAGAGGAGATTCACTAGGTTAATCCCAGAGCTGAAGGGGTTGGATTATGAGGAGTGGTTGAGTAGACTGGGACTGTACTTGTTGGAATTTAGAAGGGTGAGGGGGGATCTTATAGAAACATATAAAATTATGAAGGGAATCGATAGGATAGATGTGGGCACGTTGTTTCCACTGGTGGGTGAAAGCAGAACTAGGGGGCATAGCCTCAAAATAAGGGGAAGTAGATTTAGGACTGAGTTTAGGAGGAACTTCTTCACCCAAAGGGTTGTGAATCTATGGAATTCCTTGCCCAGTGAAGCAGTTGAGGCTCCTTCATTAAATGTTTTTAAGATAAGGATAGATAGTTTTTTGAAGAATAAAGGGATTATGGGTTATGGTGTTCGGGCCGGAAAGTGGAGCTGAGTCCACAAAAGGTCAGCCATGATCTCAATGAATGGCTGGGCAAGCTCGAGGGGCCAGATGGCCTACTCCTGCTCCTAATTCTTATTTGACTGAGTATGGCATCAAGGAGCCCTAGCTAAACTGGAGTCAATGGGAATCACAGGGGAAACTCTCCGCTGGTTGGAGTCATACCTGGTTGTGATGGTTGGAGGTTAATCATCTCAACTCCAGGACATCACTACAGGAGTTCCTCAGAGAACTGCCCCAGGCCCAACCATCGTCAGCTGCTTCATCAATGACCTCCCTTCCATCATAAGGTCAGGAATGGGAATGTTTGCGGATCACTGCACAATGTTCAGCACCATTTGCGACTCCTCAGATAATGAAGCAGTCCATGTCCTAATGCAGGAAGGCCTGGACAATATCCAGGCATGGGCCAACAAGTGGCAAGTTACATTCCTGAGGGTTACCATCGATCAGAAACTGAACTGCACTAGCTACATTAATACTGTGGCTACCAGGGCAGGTCAAAGGCTAGGAATCCTGAGGCGAGTAACTGACCTCCTGACCCCCCAAAGCCTGTCCACTATCTACAAGGCACAAGTCAGAGTATAATGGAATACTCTCCACTTGCCTGGATGAGTGCGGCACTTAGGAAGCTCGACACCGGGGGCAGCAGGTAGCACAGTGGTTAGCACTGCTGCCTCATGACGACGAGGTCCCAGGTTCGATCCCGGCTCTGGGTCACTGTCCGTGTGGAGTTTGCACATTCTCCCCGTGTTTGCGTGGATTTCACCCCACAACCCAAAGATGTGTAGGGTCGGTGGATTGGCCATGCTAAATTGCCTCTTAATTGGAAAAAATGAATTGTGTATTCTGAATTTATTTAGAAAAAAGCTCAACACAATCCAGGAAAAAGCAGCCCACTTGATTGCACCCTCTTCCACAAACATTCAAACCCGCCACCACCAACAGTGGCAGCTGTGTGTACCATCTACAAGATGCACTGCAGTAACTCACCAAGGTTAAAAAGCATTAAAGTAGATAAGTCCCCAGGGCCTGATGGGATCTACCCCAGAATACTGAGGGAGGCAAGGGAGGAAATTGCTGGGGCCTTGACAGTAACCTTTGTATCCTTATTGGCTACAGGTGAAGTTCCAGAGGACTGGAGAGTAGCCAATGTTGGTCCATTGTTTAAGAAGGGCAGCAGGGATAATCCAGGAAATTATAGGCCGGTGAGCCTTATGTCAGTGGTAGGGAAATTATTGGAAAAGATTCTTAGAGACACGATTTACTCACATTTGTAAACAAATGGACTTATTAGTGATGGACAGCATGCTTTTGTGAAGGGGAGGTCGTGCCTCACTAAATTTGATCGAGTTTTTCAAGGAAGTGACAAAGATGATAGATGACGGAAAGGCAGTAGATGCTGTATACATGGACTTCAGTAAAGCCATTGACAATAGACTGGTATAAAAGGTGAAGTCACATGAGATCACAGGAGAGCTGGCAAGTTGGATACTGGCTTGGGCACAGAAGACAGGGCAGCAGTAGAAGGGTGTTTTTCTGAATGGGATGCTGTGACTAGCGGCGTTCCACAGGGATCAGTTCTGGGGCCTTTGTTGTTCGTGGTGTATATAAATGATTTGGAAGAAAATGTAGCTGGTCTGATTAGTAAGTTTGCAGACGACACAAAAATTTGTGGAGTTGCGGATAGTGAAGAGGATTGTCAGAGGACACAGCAAGATATAAACTGTGATGTGTTGGGTGCTCTGGATCCGTGGAACACATACAGGCCACCAACACTTAAAATAGTACAACACTATTTTATTGAGTTAGAAACTGTTGAACATGCTTTCACTGTGGGTTAACACAATGTTAGATTAAACTAAAGACCTATGCCTGTCCTAACCAGTCTATGCACTCAGTACATGGTGAAGATCTGTGCTGTAAGCTGTGAGCTCTTTCCTTCTGAGAGGCTGCATCCCGAATGAGCGGGAACTCTGATGTCCTCTGTCTATATAGTAAGTGATGTGGAGATGCCGGCGTTGGACTGGGGTGAGCACAGTACGAAGTCTTACAACACCAGGTTAAAGTCCAACAGGTTTGTTTCGATGTCACTAGCTTTCGGAGCGCTGCTCCTTCCTCAGGTGAATGAAGAGGTCTGATCCAGAAACACATATAGAGACAAATTCAAAGATGCCAAACAATGCTAGGAATGCGAGCATTAGCAGGTGATTAAATCTTTACAGATCCAGAGATGGGGTAACCCCAGGTTAAAGAGGTGTGAATTGTATCAAGCCAGGACAGTTGGTAGGATTTCGCAGGCCAGATGGTGGGGGATGAATGTAATGTGACATGAATCCCAGGTCCCGGTTGAGGCCGCACTCATGTGTGCGGAACTTGACTATAAGTTTCTGCTCGGCGATTCTGCGTTGTCGCGGGTCCTGAAGGCCGCCTTGGAGAACGCTTACCCGGAGATCAGAGGCTGAATGCCCTTGACTGCTGAAGTGTTCCCCAACTGGAAGGGAACATTCCTGCCTGGTGATTGTTGCGCGATGTCCGTTCATTCGTTGTCGCAGCGTCTGCATGGTCTCGCCAATGTACCACGCTTCGGGACATCCTTTCCTGCAGCGTATGAGGTAGACAACGTTGGCCGAGTCGCACGAGTATGTACCGCGTACCTGGTGGGTGGTGTTCTCACGTGTAATAGTGGTATCCATGTCGATGATCTGGCACGTCTTGCAGAGACTGCCATGACAGGGTTGTGTGGTGTCGTGGTCACTGTTCTGAAGACTGGGTAGTTTGCTGCAAACAATGGTCCGTTTGAGGTTGCGCGGTTGTTTGAAGGCAAGTAGTGGGGGTGTGGGGATGACCTTGGCAAGATGTTCATCGTCATCAATGACGTGTTGAAGGCTGTGAAGAAGATGACGTAGTTTCTCCGCTCCGGGGAAATACTGGACGACGAAGGGTATTCTGTCGGTTGTGTCCCATGTTTGTCTTCTGAGCAGGTTGGTCCGGTTTTTCGCTGTGGCGCGTTGGAACTGTCGATCGATGAGTCGAGTGCCATATCCTGTTCGTACGAGGGCATCTTTCAACGTCTGTAGATGTCTGTTACGCTCCTCCTCGTCTGAGCAGATCCTGTGTATACGGAGCGCTTGTCCATAGGGGATGGCTTCTTTTATGTGTTTAGGGTGGAAGCTGGAGAAGTGGAGCATCATGAGGTTATCCGTGGGTTTGCGGTAAAGCGAAGTGCTGAGGTGACCGTCCTTGATGGAGACGAGTGTGTCCAAGAATGCAACTGATTTTGGAGAGTAGTCCATGGTGAGTCGTCCACGGCGAAGAATCACTGAAACGACTACACGATGACATTAATAAGTTCTATCCAACCATCAGACTCACCATGGACTACTCTCCAAAATCAGTTGCATTCTTGGACACACTCGTCTCCATCAAGGACGGTCACCTCAGCACTTCGCTTTACCGCAAACCCACGGATAACCTCATGATGCTCCACTTCTCCAGCTTCCACCCTAAACACATAAAAGAAGCCATCCCCTATGGACAAGCGCTCCGTATACACAGGATCTGCTCAGACGAGGAGGAGCGTAACAGACATCTACAGACGTTGAAAGATGCCCTCGTACGAACAGGATATGGCACTCGACTCATCGATCGACAGTTCCAACGCGCCACAGCGAAAAACCGGACCAACCTCCTCAGAAGACAAACATGGGACACAACCGACAGAATACCCTTCGTCGTCCAGTATTTCCCCGGAGCGGAGAAACTACGTCATCTTCTTCACAGCCTTCAACACGTCATTGATGACGATGAACATCTTGCCAAGGTCATCCCCACACCCCCACTACTTGCCTTCAAACAACCGCGCAACCTCAAACGGACCATTGTTTGCAGCAAACTACCCAGTCTTCAGAACAGTGACCACGACACCACACAACCCTGTCATGGCAATCTCTGCAAGACGTGCCAGATCATCGACATGGATACCACTATTACACGTGAGAACACCACACACCAGGTACGCGGTACATACTCGTGCGACTCGGCCAACGTTGTCTACCTCATACGCTGCAGGAAAGGATGTCCCGAAGCGTGGTACATTGGCGAGACCATGCAGACGCTGCGACAACGAATGAACGGACATCGTGCAACAATCACCAGGCAGGAATGTTCCCTTCCAGTTGGGGAACACTTCAGCAGTCAAGGGCATTCAGCCTCTGATCTCCGGGTAAGCGTTCTCCAAGGCGGCCTTCAGGACCCGCGACAACGCAGAATCGCCGAGCAGAAACTTATAGCCAAGTTCCACACACATGAGTGCGGCCTCAACCGGGACCTGGGATTCGTGTCACATTACATTCATCCCCCACCATCTGGCCTGCGAAATCCTACCAACTGTCCTGGCTTGATACAATTCACACCTCTTTAACCTGGGGTTACCCCATCTCTGGATCTGTAAAGATTTAATCACCTGCTAATGCTCGCATTCCTAGCATTGTTTGGCATCTTTGAATTTGTCTATATATGTGTTTCTGGATCAGACCTCTTCATTCACTTGAGGAAGGAGCAGCGCTCCGAAAGCTAGTGACATCGAAACAAACCTGTTGGACTTTAACCTGGTATTGTAAGACTTCGTACTATATAGTAAGTGTGCTCTAACTGGTGATTGGCTGCGGTGTTGTGTGTACTGATTGGTCTTGCTATGTGTCCATCAGTGTGTGTCTGCACCATGATATACTGGTGTATATTATGACATCCCCCCTTTTATAAAAAATGTATGTGTGTGGCAATAAATAATGTGGCGAGAATGTTCCTAACTGCGTGTGGGGTGCGAAGACATATTTACAGGACTACGTACATGAGAACTAAGCTATTTACATGGGAAGGTGCCTGGTGCAGAGAATCAGTATGCAACAAGAGTAACGAGATCAACACTATATACAAACCAGGAAAACGATCAAACAAAGCAACAAAACAATTCAGAGAGTCCATAAATTCTAAAAGTTCATAAATGTAGTCTCTGAGGTGGGCGACGAATTCTGGTTGACCGTAAGGGTGGCACACCACTCATCGTCCGGATTGATGCTGTATACCGATAAGAGGCTGGATTCTTTGCTTCGGGGACACCCTGTTTTTTGTAATGATACCGACTTGAAAAGGCGCCTTCGGGTCCTCGGTGTCAATATCGGGGAGTAGGTCCTAATCGGGCTTGGTGACCATGGGTTGAATGGCCCGGACATTCCTGCGAGGCTGGCTGGAGCGACGAGAGTTGGCAGGCTGAGCTGATCTGCATAAAGCAGCATAGTGGCCAGGTTTGCCACATCGCAGGCATCGTCAGGATTTGGCAGGACATTGCCACTTTAAGTGGGCGGCGCCACAGTTGCCGCACGTTGTAGCGTCAGTTCGTTTGCTGCGCCACCGCGCATGCGCGGTGCAGCCGTACGTGGTGTGCGCCTGCGCAGTACGTTCGTCGACGTCGCGTCCCCTCGTTCGTCGACGTCGCCGTTCCCTCGTTCGGTGCGCACAAGCGTGGGAGTCTGCGAAAAGCGCGCGAAATGGCCGCCCTCATCCAGGCTGAGGCCCTGGAGTTGCTCAATTGCTTGGACCCATTCTGCCTCGTGGGGACCTTGCCGCGCCGTTTCAGCTGCTTGGATGTGGGAATACCGACTAGTGGCATGTTCGTGTAGCACGCAGGTCTCGATGGAAATCGCTAGGGTGAGCTGCTTTACCTTGAGGAGCTGCTGTCGTAGGGGGTCCGACTGAACACCAAAAACGATCTGGTCGCGTATCATGGAGTCGGAGGTGGGCCCATAATTACAGTACTGCGCAAGGATGTGGAGGTGGGTGAGAAAGGACTGGAAAGGTTCATCCTTACCCTGCAAACGCTGTTGGAATACATAGCGCTCAAAATTTTCATTCACCTCGATGTCGCAGTGACTGTCAAACTTAAGGAGGACCGTCATGAATTTTGATTTATCTTCACCATCAGCAAAGGTGAGAGAATTGAAAATGTGGATGACATGTTCCCCGGCCGTGGATAGGAAGAGAGTGATCTTCCTGTTGTCTGAGGCAGCTTCCCGGTCTGTGGCTTCAAGGTAGAGCTGGAAGCGTTGTTTGAGTAGCTTCCAGTTGGCCCCTAGGTTACCGGTGATGCGGAGCGGCGGCGGCGGGCGGACGCTGTCCATTTTGCAGGATGGCTGTATGCTGGTGGAAGGCAGATCACTTGCAGGTAGGTCTAAGAAGTTCTAACATCCCTCAACTATTGGTACCATGATGTGTTGGGTGCTCTGGATCCGTGGAATACATACAGGCCACCAACACTTAAAATAGTACAACACTATTTTATTAAGTTAGAAACTGTTGAACATACTTTCACTGTGGGTTAACACGATGTTAGATTAAACCAAAGACCTATGCCTGTCCTAACCAGTCTATGCACTCGGCACATGGTGAAGATCTGTGCTGTAAGCTGTGAGCTCTGTCCTTCTGAGAGGCTGCATCCCGAATGAGTGGGAACTCCCCTCTGTCTATATAGTGAGTGTGCTCTAACTGGTGATTGGCTGCGGTGTAGTGTGTGTTGATTGGTCTTGCTGTGTGTCCATCAGTGTGTGTGTCTGCATCACGATATACTGGTATATATTATGACAAACTGGTTGGAGTCTTGGGCGGAGAAATGGCAGATGGAGTTTAATCCGGAAAAGTGTGAGGTAATGCACTTTGGAAGGTCCAATGCATGTAGGAATTACACAGTAAATGGTAGAACTCTTGCGAATATTGACAGGCAGAGAGATCTGAGCGTGCCTGTCCACCGATCACTGAAAGTGGCAACGCATGTGGATAAGGTGGTCAAGAAGGCATACGGCATGCTGGCCTTCATCAGTCGGGGCATTGAATATAAAAATTAGCCAGTTATGTTGCAGCTGTACAGGATCTTAGTTAGGCCTCATTTGGAATATTGTGTACAATTCTGGTCACCACACTACCAGAAGGATGTGGATGCTTTGGAGAGTGTACAGAAGCGGTTTACAAGGATATTGCCTGGTATGGAGGGTATTAGCTAGGAGGAGAGGTTAAATAAGCTTGATCTGTTGTCACTGGAATGATGGAGGTTGAGAGGCGACCTGATAGAGGTCTACAAGATTATGAGTGGCATGGACAAAGTAGATAGTCAGATGCTCTTTCCGAGGGTAGGAGAGTCAAGTACTGGGGTACATAGGCTTAAAGTGCGCGGGGAAAAATTTAGAACAGACATGTGAGGCAAATGTTTTTTACAAAGAAGGTGGTAAATATATGGAACGCGCTGTCTGGGGAGGTGGTGGGAGCAGGTATGATGGCATCATTTAGCGGCATCTAGACAAATATATGAATAGAAGGATACGGACTCCGTAAGTGCATAAGGTTTTAGTTTAGGCAGGTACCATGGTCGGCTCAGGCTTGGAGGGCAGAAGGGCCTGTTCCTGTGCTGTATTGTTCTTTGTTCCTTAGACAACACCTTCCAAACCCAAGACCACTACCATCTAGAAGAATAAGAGCAGCAGATACCTGGGAACCCCACCACCTGGAGGTTCCCATCCAAGTCACTCACCACCCCGACTTGGCACCTTCACTGTCGCTGGGGCAAAATCCTGGAACTCCTTCCCTAACAGCACAGTGGGTGTACCTGCACCTCAAGGGCTGCAGCGGTTCAAGAAGGCAGCTCACCACCACCTTCTGAAGGGCAACTAGGGATGGACAATAAATGCTGGCCTAACCAGCAACGCCCACATCCCGTAAATTACATTCTCTAGCTTATCCGTTCATTGTTTGTTTCCTCAACAGAGGCACCAAGTTTAATAATAAAGCTGAATCAACTGTGTTGGTATTCTCCTGTCTTTTTCTGTATTCATGTACACAGAAACATTTATGCCGTACTCTTACCAGTTTTGCAGGTTTGTAAAAATGAAAAACTCTAATAAAAAAAATAGAAAAACAGTTACAGATTCCAAAGAATTTTTAACGAAATTACAAATTTTCCTTATTGTTCTGCTTTTGGGGCAAAAGTCATCAAACTGTTTAAATCCTTTTGCTTCCTCTTTGTGTCTTCCTCACAGTTTGCTGACAATTAACAGCTTGGTGGGATTGTAAACTTAGATTACTTTTGGCCTCTTCATCTAAGTCATTAACATAGATTTGAAATAGCTGAGGCCCTGGTACTGATCCTTACCACTCAACCATGGGAAAGAAGGTCTTCTTAGCCACTCTTTCAAGGTGCCTCATAACTTTGAACACTTCAATTAGCTCTTCCTTCAGCCTTCTCTTTTCCAAAGGTCTCTAGGTAACCCCGATTATTTTCTCAATAATTTATGGAAAGCAGCAGTTCCTACCATCCTTAGGATGCTTGTGTTTTTTGTTTGAGGGTCGCTTTCTCCACGTTAGCAGCAGCACTCATTACAGCAATCACTGATTCTGGAAAACTCTCAGTCAATCCAGAAGGGTTGGCAACCTTATTAACCTCTCTGGTTCAGAATCAAACCAGGCTCTGCATGCTGCACAAACCGCTTGTGTATGTTAGCAAAGCTTCTAATTTCATCTGTAGTTTTATCTGTATTCAGCAGGAAAGATTTTTTGTTCTTAAATCAGTTGCTTGAGACACAAATATCCATTTGGCAAGCCTCAGTCTGAAATGTACAATCTTATTTGAAAGTTCAATTGCATAACCCAAAATGCTGCAAATTTGTGTGGATTACGACAAGCAGTTTTCTTTCTGCACATTTATTGAGCAAAGTCATCTGAAATCAGAATCTATTAACATCGGTGATTTGTGTTTTTTATCTACCTGGACCAGTCAGTTGCATACGGTAAAAGTTTAAATTCACATTTACATAATTCGCAAAGTTCAGGGGCTGGATTCTCCCAAAATGAGACTATGTCCACAGGCCGGCGTAAAAACGTTGGAGTTTTACTCCAGAAATTCCTTCCAAAAAGTTGAAGAATTCAATACCCTGCAGGGGGCTAGCAGGGACTCGGAGTGAATCACGCAGCTTTAGCTGCAGATACGAGCCCCCGCACTTACGGTTTGGAGTCCGTGCATGTGCACGGCGGCCTCCAGCGGCCGCGGCTGTGCTCCATGGTGGACTCGGACCGCGGAGCCACACTGAAAAAAGAGACCCCCCCGATCTGCCGCGCGCCCGAGCCTCAATCCTCGCACAGTTAATCAGCGGCCACCTCTAAGGCCCCCCCTGGTTGCCGATTCACCTGCCCCCCACCAGGGCGGGAGTGGACTGAGTCCGCAGCCGCCACGCCAGCATCCCGACCAGCAATAGGTGGTTAGTTCCATGCCATTGGGAACTCGGCCGGTCGAGACTGGAGGATTGCTGGGTGGTCCTCTGGCAATGGGCCCCCAGCCACGCGGCGTACTCCGCGGTCACACCGATTTTCGGGGCCTGGAGAATCGCCGAACCGGCACTGGGCCCGATTACGGCGTGAAAGTGGATTCTGCGCGCCAATGCCGGCCCCGATTTCAGCGCGGGGCTGCGGAGAATCCAGCCCAGGATATCTCAATTTTCTGTTTTATTTAGTAAAGTAGCAGCACTAAGGACAGCCCTTTGGAAACTTCTAGGACGCCAGCATTCAAGCAGGTCAAACTAACAACGAGGAAATAGAAGATTATACAGAGATACATAGAATCTACAGTGCAGAAGAAGGCCATTCGGCCCATCGGGTCTACACCGGCCCTGACAAAGAGCACCCTACTGAAGCCCACGTATCTACCCTATTCCCGTAACCCAGTAACCCCCACTTAACATTTTTTGGACACTAAGGGTAATTTAGCATGTCCAATCCACCTAACCCGCACATCTTTGGACTGTGGGAAGAAACCAGAGCACCTGGAGGAAACCAATGCAGACACAGGGAGAACATGCAGACTCCGCACAGACAGTAACCCAGCCAGGAATCGAATCTGGGACCCTGGAGCTGTGAAGCAACTGTGCTAATCACTGTGCTACCGTGTTGCCCAGTAATTCATGACTGTTCATGGGATCTTTAATCTGGAGTTTGGGAATTCCTGGGCTGGATTCTCTGTTCGGCGACTCCGATACCGCGTTCGGCGATCAGCCAGAGAATCAAAGTTCCCGACCAAATCAGGGGCGGTGCCGCTTTCGCGATGCGCTGTCCCCTCCAAAGCGGCATACTCTGCAGGTCCGCTGCAGGCCGCCGCCGTGCACATGCGCGGTCATGGACCCGGCAATTCTCCGGGCTGTATCGGCAGCTGGAGCCGGGTGCTCTATGCTGTCGGCATGCTAGCCCCCAGCACAACGGGGAATCGGTGGCCGTTTCACGCCATTTTTTTTGGCATAGAACGCTACCACTCCCACGCTGGTGTGGGGACGTAGCCCCAGAATCAGAGAATCCAGTCCTTAGTCTCGGAAATTTACCTTTAGCTAATTACTTAATAATTTTATTCTATTACTTATTTTCTTTTAGATATTAATTAATGTTATCACAAACTGCAGGACAAATATAAACCTTCGGAAAATATGCCTTGACGCGCCCCCCCCCCAGTAGGACAGCAGACAGCAATTCCTACAGGATGAAAAAAGCAAAGGTGCACCGCTCTCTCCTCCTTATTAAACTTTCTCTTCTCACCAAATATTCACATTCTGTCCAAAGCCGCACTCAAGTGTTCACGTTACTTCAGAAAATAAAAGTTTATGGTGTAGGGGGTAACATATTAGCAGGAATAGATGAAGTATAATGTGGGGAACTGTGAAAACAGAAAATGGCTGCAGAATTTTGAGGTGCAGAAGAATCTAGGTGTTCTCGTGCATGAGTCACGAAAGGCTAGTATGCAGGTAAAGCAAGCGATTAAGAAGGCTGATGGAATGGTATCCTTATTACAAGAGGAATTGAACATAGAAGTAAGGATGTTGTGCTTCAGTTATACAGGGCATTGGGGAGATCACATTTTGAATACTGTGTGCAGTTTTGGACTCCTTAGGATGTATATGTTCAGAACAGGTTTACCAGATTGTTACCTGGAATGAAGCAATTGTGCTAACCACTATGTTACCGTGCCACCAGGCAAGGGAATTAACGGTTATTGGGGTAGATAGGAATTCAAAACACAAACCTGGGGCGAAATTCTCCGGAAACTGCGCGATGTCCGCCAACTGGCGCCCAAAACGGCGCAAATCAGACGGGCATCGCGCCGCCCCAAAGGTGCGGAATGCTCCGCATCTTTGGGGGCCGAGCCCCAACCTTGAGGTTGGCCTTTGATGCCCCGCCAGCTGGCGCGGAAATGACATCTCCGGGCGGCGCATGCGCGGGAGCATCAGCAGCCGCTGACGGCATTCCCGCGCATGCGCAGTGGAGGGAGTCTCTTCTGCCTCCACCATGGTGGAGACCGTGGCGGAGGCGGAAGGGAAAGAGTGCCCCCATGGCACAGGCCTGCCCGCGGATAGGTGGGCCCCGATCGCGGGCCAGGCCACCGTGGGGGCACCCCCCGGGGCCAGATCACCCCGCGCCCCCCCCCAGGACCCTGGAGCCCGCCAGCACCGCCTTGTCCCGCCGGTAAGGTAGGTGGTCTAATTTACGCCAGCAGGACAGGCATTTTAGCAGCGGGACTTCGGCCCATCCGGGCCGTAGAATCGAGCGGGGGGGCCTGCCAACCGGCGCAGTGCGATTCCCGCCCCCGCCGAATATCCGGTGCTGGAGACTTCGGCAACCGGCGGGGGCGGGATTCACGCCAGTCCCCGGCGATTCTCCGACCCGGCGGGTGGTTGGAGAATCTCGCCCCATGATCTTATTGAATGGCAGAGAAACCTCGAGAGGCTGAATTACCTAATTCTGGTCCTATTTTGTATATTTGTGTGTCTCTCTTACAAAGTTAGTAGCTATTAGTGCATCTTCCATCCTAATCCATTCGCCCTTCTTCTCCAGCCTTTACCTCATTTCCCATTCCCTCTTTAGCAACCCTGCTTGGTGTTTTCCATTAGCCAGTGTCAGCTGTGACTCGGATGGTAAGAACTCTTGCCTCTGGGTCAGAATGTTGTGGATACAAGTCCCACTACAGAAAATTAAGTACAAAACTTTAATCTGATACTCCAATACTGAGGGAGTGCAGCACTCTCTTTGGGTGAGATGTAATAACTGAGGCCCTACCTGATTTCTAATGTGGGCATAAACAATTCCATTACACTTTCATAGGGAAGTTCCCCCAGCGTACTGGTCAATATGTATCCTTAAGTCATGATCACAGAAACAGATTATCTGGCCATTATCAGATTGCTTTTTATGGGAGCTTGCTGAGCATTTCCTGCATTACAACATTATGAAATGAAATGAAAAGCGCTCATTGTCACAAGTAGGCTTCAAATGAAGTTACTGTGAAAAGCCCCTAGTCGCCACATTATGGCGCCTGTTTGGGGAAGCTAGTACAGGAATTGAACCGTGCTGCTGGCCTGCCTTGGTTTGCTTTCAAAGCCAGCGATTTAGCCCTGTGCAAAACAGCCCCTGTAGCAACTCATCAAAAAGTATTTTGTTGGTTGTAAAGTGCTTTGGGGCATGAGATCATGAAAGATGCTATATATATATGTATATGTGCAGGTTTTCAAATTCTGTTTTCATCTATGTCATCAAATAATGGCAAGTAGTCAAGATTATTTTTTGCATCAAACCAAAGCCTTATAAAAAG
This sequence comes from Scyliorhinus torazame, assembly GCF_047496885.1. Taxonomy (NCBI): domain Eukaryota; kingdom Metazoa; phylum Chordata; class Chondrichthyes; order Carcharhiniformes; family Scyliorhinidae; genus Scyliorhinus; species Scyliorhinus torazame. The sequence goes on from NC_092725.1 coordinate 141,657,330, forward strand.
CACAGATTGAACTTTGTAGACATTTTGGGAAGTTATTCTGAGTTATTCAAATAACAAATTAGTGCTCACTGACAAAGTAATGAGTTAAATAAACAAACCGGTTTCAAAAAATCAGCAGTATAACGTATTAATTATGTTAAATATTATTCTCCACAGGATGAGACATTTAAATTTCTTAATACGGCATATAGACAGTATTGTAGACAGGTTAGACCTATATAATTACTTCCAAACTGTTGCCTCCTTGACACTGATTCCATGTTTCCCTCAAACAGAAGACACCTCCCCACTGAGATCAATCATTTAGTAACTAAGAATCAACGTGCCCAGCTGTGAATAATCACTTTATTTGTTTAGGCAAGTCATATTTTGTCTGGAGAGGAAGTTTCCTCAGTAGAAACCCTATAATCACCTTCTTCTTTAAACAGACATTTGGAATTTTCACTTAGGGCAGACTTTAATGCTGTGATGATGGGAAGAAGTATACACTTGCCACTTATTGCCTCCACAAACTTTCTCTTTAGCTATTTCCAGGATTGTCTGTTAACTTGGTTTCATATCAGAATCATTAACACATGATCCACAAAGCCCATAACGTGCCTGGGTTGGGACACCTGTGTAGTAACTATAATATTATGATAGAGCAGGTTGGTGTGTGACCTCAGCCTGATACTGCTCCTGAAGGCTTCATACAACAAATCTTCGTCCATTGATTTCCTAATGCTTAGATGGATCAATGAAAAGGAAAGGAGGTCGGGAGGAAAGTTGGAATGGATGCCTGCCACTCCTCTAGAGAAATTTATAAGTGACTTAGCCGAAGTGTCCTGGCACGCGTCCAAAATCCCAATACACAGCAATTTTCTTATTTACTCTTATTTACAAGGGCAGCATGGTAGCACAAGTGATTAGCCCTGTGGCTTCACAGTGCTAGGGTCCCAAGATCGATTCCCTGCTGGGTCACTGTCTGTGCGGAGTCTGCACGTTCTCTCCGTGTCTGCGTGGGTTTCCTCCGGGTGCTCCGGTTTCCTCCCACAGTCCAAAGACGTGCAGGTTAGGTGGATCGGCCATGCTAAATTGCCCTTAGTGTCCAAAAAGGTTAGGAGGGGTTATTGGGTTACAGGGATAGGGTGGAAGTGGGTCGGTGCAGACTCGATGGGCCGAATGGCCTCCTTCTGCACTGTATGTTCTATGTTCTGTTTACAGGGAAGGTGTACAACAGGGAAGGGGGTTGAGGAGAAAGGTATATGGGGAGAATTTTAAATACAAATAACTAATATCAACATACAAGCCATGGCCACAGAGAATACCTAAGATGTGTATTTAGTTATATTAATTATTACGATCCCAGCTGATGTTAACACTGGACAAGTCAGTTCCCAAAGTGAAACCTGGGTTGATAGATCCTAAATATTTTTTTTAGAAACCGTGGAGAAAGGTTACTGAACAAAATCGCAGGAGTCTGCTGATTAATTTTTAATACAAAGATAAAATATTTATTAAAATGAGAAAAATGAGCTATATTACACCAGACAAAAACATTAGAAAGCTCTCAATACATACACAAAATTAAATTTCCCAATATTTCTTTACCCAGCAAAATCCTCCAGCTTGACACAAGGCTTCCTGCTTGGAACTAGCACATGTACGGATGGTTTTCTTCTGGTGAATTCTTGTGAGCATTCACTTGATTCTTCGCACACAACTCATTTATCTCCACATGACACCCCAAAATAACTGCACTTTAACCTCACTGTTTGAGTAGCCATGCACTAAGCTGATCATGTTACTGAGTCCAATCACTGACTATTCAAAAGACCATAAGACCATAAGACATAGGAGCAGAGTTAGGCCATTCGGCCCATTGAATCTGCTCCGCCATTCAATCATGGCTGATATGTTTCTTTCAGTTAACTGCTATCTCATAGCTTTGTAATTTATTTTCCCAGAGAGCTCTGAAACCGTCTTCCCTCTCTGACACACACTGACTGAATGGCCTCCCAGCTCCTGGGCGGGATTCTCTGGCCATCGACGCCAAAATCACGTTTGGCGCGCGCCGTATCGACGGCCTCCACCCCCCCCCCCAATGGTCCACCCTCCACGCCAAGTTCCCGCCGGCATGGGTCTCTCATGGTCTTATCTGTTGGGAACTCGGTGTGGCGGCTGCGGCCTCAGTCCACCGCCGCCACAATCGGGGGAGGGCCGATCCACAGGCTGGTGGGACTTTAGCAGGGGCTGGGGGCACCGTTGTGGGGTGGTCCAAGGGTCGTGAGCCGGACAAAGGGGGGGTACTATTTTGCAGGCCAGGTCCGCACACAGCTGGCGCCATGTTGCACGGCGCGGCCGCTGCAGGGCGCCGCCATGCGCATGCACAGCCACGGACCCGGCAATTCTCCAGGCTGTGTCAGCAGCTAGAGACGGGTGCTCTACGCTGCCTTGCTGCCAGCCCCCAGCCAAACGGAGGATGAATGGCCGTTTTGCACCAAATCTTTGGTCGTAAAAGGCCACATTTCCCACGGCGGTGTCAGGACATAGCCTGAGAATCAGAGAATCCAGTCTCCTGTCTCTCTCTCTCTGTCTCTGTGTCAATTGTCCACTGTTGCTAGGCAAAAATAAGGCTTTTCTACTTTGCATTTGAATCCCCGAACTCTCAACCCGCTCAACCCATCGCTTTAATCTCAGGTGCAGTAAAACCTTGTTAAAAATGTATATTATTTAAAAAGGACACCGCCATCTCTTGAAAGCTGAGGTTGTTGGCGGGACAGACTCATTCAGATCCCGCTTGCCAGTGTGACATCATGGGATTTGCCTCCAGGATGTTTTTGACTAAGTGTTAAAAAATATGGTGGGAAAGCCAGCAATGGAGCCAGCAGGCTACACGCTGCTTTTCCTGCCTGAGTTGATACTTAGTCAAAAAATTATATAATTCTGTTCATAGTCTAAAAGAGTAATTCCTAATCCATAAAGTTCTCCTTACTAAATGCTTCTCTTACTTTGTCGCTATAGACTAACATAAATGGACTGAGTTCCAAGAAGTGTGGATACCAAACATTAACTGTTTCTCTCTCCACAGCTGCTGCCAGATGTGCTGAGTATTTCCAGCCCTTGCTGTTTTATTTCAGATTTAACATCTGCAGTATTTTTCTTTTATCAAAGGGACTGAAACCTGTATGACTTAGAAGTTACAGTGCTATTCGGCCCATTGAATCTGCACCAGCCCTTGGAAAGAGCACACTGCTTAAGCCCATGCCTCCACCCTATCCCCATAACCCAACCTAACCTTTTGGACACTAAGGGGCAATTTAACATGGCCAATCCACCTAACCTGCGCGTCTTTAGGCTGTGGGAGGAAAATGGAGCACCCAGAGGAAACCCACGGGGAGAAAGTGTAAACTGCACACAGAGGCCGGAATTGAACCCGGGTCCCTGGGGCTCTGAGTCAGCTCTGCTAACTACTGTGCCACCATGCCAACTTACAAACAATAGAACTGCAATTCCTCTATCCTTATCCTCTGGATATTCAAGGCAATAAGCCTTGCTCACAGTTAAGGTTTGATAATATCTTTCCAATTCTCCTTGTGACTGTCGATGATATGCAGTTGATTCAAGTTGTTTTATTCCTAAAGTGCACAAAGTTTCCACGAATACTGATATAAAGTTTGACCTTTGGTCAGATTGAATATCTCTGGGGAATCTATACCTAATGAAAAACTTAGGGACTGGTTTAGCACAGGGCTAAATCGCTGGCTTTGAAAGCAGACCGAGGCAGGCCAGCAGCACGGTTCAATTCCCGTACCAACCTCCCCGAACAGGCGCCGGAATGTGGCGACTAGGGGCTTTTCACAGTAACTTCATTTGAAGCCTACTTGTGACAATAAGCGATTTTCATTTTTCATTTCAAATGAATTATTCCTTCAATTACCATCTTTGCAAGAATCCTTCTTAAGGGAATAGCCTCTGGCAACCTCATAGAGAATTCCATGATAGTTAAAATAAATTGATATCCTGATTTAGTTTTGGGCAAGGGTCTCACACAATCTAGTGAAACACTACAAATGATTGATTTGTAGTGTTGATAGGAATACAGGACAGGCATGTTCCTGTGAGGAAGAAAGACAAATACGGCAATTTTCGGGAACCTTGGATGACGAATGATATTGTAGGCCTCGTCAAAAAGAAAAAGGAGGCATTTGTCAGGGCTAAAAGGCTGGGAACAGACGAAGCCTGTGTGGCATATAAGGAAAGTAGGAAGGAACTTAAGCAGGGAGTCAGGAGGGCTAGAAGGGGTCATGAAAAGTCATTGGCAAATAGGGTTAAGGAAAATCCCAAGGCTTTTTACACTTACATAAAAAGCAAGAGGGTAGCCAGGGAAAGGGTTGGCCCACTGAAGGATAGGCAAGGGAATCTATGTGTGGAGCCAGAGGAAATGGGCGAGGTACTAAATGAATACTTTGCATCAGTATTCACCAAAGAGAAGGAATTGGTAGATGTTGAGTTTGGAGAAGGGGGTGTAGATAGCCTGGGTCACATTGTGATCCAAAAAGACGAGGTGTTGGGTGTCTTAAAAAATATTAAGGTAGATAAGTCCCCAGGGCCTGATGGGATCTACCCCAGAATACTGAAGGAGGCTGGAGAGGAAATTGCTGAGGCCTTGACAGAAATCTTTGGATCCTCGCTGTCTTCAGGGGATGTCCCGGAGGACTGGAGAATAGCCAATGTTGTTCCTCTGTTTAAGAAGGGTAGCAAGGATAATCCCGGGAACTACAGGCCGGTGAGCCTTACGTCAGTGGTAGGGAAATTACTGGAGAGAATTCTTAGAGACAGGATCTACTCCCATTTGGAAGCAAATGGACGTATTAGTGAGAGGCAGCACGGTTTTGTGAAGGGGAGGTCGTGTCTCACTAACTTGATAGAGTTTTTCGAGGAGGTCACTAAGATGATTGATGCAGGTAGGGCAGTAGATGTTGTCTATATGGACTTCAGTAAGGCCTTTGACAAGGTCCCTCATGGTAGACTAGTACAAAAGGTGAAGTCACACGGGATCAGGGGTGAACTGGCAAGGTGGATACAGAACTGGCTAGGCCATAGAAGGCAGAGGGTAGCAATGGAGGGATGCTTTTCTAATTGGAGGGCTGTGACCAGTGGTGTTCCACAGGGATCAGTGCTGGGACCTTTGCTCTTTGTAGTATATATAAATGATTTGGAGGAAAATGTAACTGGTCTGATTAGTAAGTTTGCAGACGACACAAAGGTTGGTGGAATTGCGGATAGCGATGAGGACTGTCTGAGGATACAGCAGGATTTAGATTGTCTGGAGACTTGGGCGGAGAGATGGCAGATGGAGTTTAACCTGGACAAATGTGAGGTAATGCATTTTGGAAGGGCTAATGCAGGTAGGGAATATACAGTGAATGGTAGAACCCTCAAGAGTATTGAAAGTCAAAGAGATCTAGGAGTACAGGTCCACAGATCACTGAAAGGGGCTACACAGGTGGAGAAGGTAGTCAAGAAGGCATACGGCATGCTTGCCTTCATTGGCCGGGGCATTGAGTATAAGAATTGGCAAGTCATGTTGCAGCTGTATAGAACCTTAGTTAGGCCACACTTGGAGTATAGTGTTCAATTCTGGTCGCCACACTACCAGAAGGATGTGGAGGCTTTAGAGAGGGTGCAGAAGAGATTTACCAGAATGTTGCCTGGTATGGAGGGCATAAGCTATGAGGAGCGATTGAATAAACTCGGTTTGTTCTCACTGGAACGAAGGAGGTTGAGGGGCGACCTGATAGAGGTATACAAAATTATGAGGGGCATAGACAGAGTGGATAGTCAGAGGCTTTTCCCCAGGGTAGAGGGGTCAATTACTAGGGGGCATAGGTTTAAGGTGAGAGGGGCAAAGTTTAGAGTAGATGTACGAGGCAAGTTTTTTACGCAGAGGGTAGTGGGTGCCTGGAACTCACTACCGGAGGAGGTAGTGGAGGCAGGGACGATAGGGACATTTAAGGGGCATCTTGACAAATATATGAATAGGATGGGAATAGAAGGATACGGACCCAGGAAGTGTAGAAGATTGTAGTTTAGTCGGGCAGTATGGTCGGCACGGGCTTGGAGGGCCGAAGGGCCTGTTCCTGTGCTGTACATTTCTTTGTTCTTTTGTTCTTTGATTCATCACAAGTGGATATAGGAATCAATGGAGCTGGTTTAATTGACAGCTGGGATTTGACATTTGTGACATATTGTAATGGTCCTTCCTGTTGATTCCCTTATTTCGCCTTTCTTTATCATTTTCTTCCGTTATCATTTTTGATCCATGGGTGCTTAATGGACATATATCTTCAAGTCAAACAGCAGAGAGAAGGAATTCAAGAAGTTGCAACATAGTATATGGTGCTGCTAGCTGTGGACGGCAAGACCCAGACATTTTGACACCTGTGAGATGGGATGAGACTCGGTTCGATTGGTTGGTTGGTGGTCAATGAATTGGCCAGAAGGCCATATTCTGCCCGATAATAGATGGTGATTGGGTCCTACTCGAGTGGAATGATCTTCAGAGACTCAAGGGGCACGTTTGAATTCAGGGGAAGGTCATGCTACCTTCTCTCTCTTTCTCTCTCCAGAAAAGCTGATGTATTTCTGAACTGACAGAGACCTGAATGACTCCACAGTGAAAAGTTCGAACTGAAAGCAAAGTTTGAGAGGAGAAAGGTGCTAGAAACAACCATCTGAAACAAAGACTCTTATCTTTTGACTTTCAAAGAAGAAAGAACAATACAGCACAGGAACTGGCCCTTCGGCCCTCCAAGCCTATGCCGATCACATGTGCAGAACAAGGCCAGCAGCGCGGGTTCAATTCCTGTACCGGCCTCCCCGAACAGGCACCGGAATGTGGCGACTAGGGGCTTGTCACAGTAACTTCAGTGAGGCCTACTTGTGACAATAAACGATTATTATCTAGACCAACTGCTTGTATCCTTCTATACCCCGTCTGTTCATGTGCGTACCCAGATAAGTCTTAAAGGTCGCGAACTTATCTGCCTCAATCACCTCACTTGACAGTGCATTCCAGGCCACCACCACCCTCTGTGTAAAAAGCTTCCCGCGCACATCTCAACTGAACCTATCCCCCCTCACCTTGAACTTGTGCCCCCTTGTAATTGGCATTTCCGCCCTGGGAAAAAGCCTCCAATTGTTCACCCTATCTATACCCCTAATAATTTTTAAAACTTCTATCAGGTCACCCCTCAGCCTCCATCTCTCTAGGGAGAACAATCCCAGTTTATTTAATCTCTCCTCATAGCTAATACCCTGCATACCAGGCAACATCCTGGTAAACCCTTTCTGTACTCTCTCCAAAGCCTCCACGTCCTTCTGGTAGTGCGGTGACCAGAATTGGACACAGTATTCCAGATATGGCCTAACCAACGTTCTATATAACTGTAACATAATTTTCGAGCTTTTATACTTGATACTCTGTCTTATGAAGGCAAGCATGCCACATGCTTTCTTTACCACCATTTACACCTGTGCTGCCACTTTTAAGGATCCGTGGACCTGCATGCCCAGATCTATCTGTGTCTCTATGCTTCTGATGGGACTGCCATTTAATTTATAGCTCCCACCTGAATTGGACCTGCCTAAAATGCATCACGTCGCATTTGTCCGGGTTAAATTCCATCTGCCATTTTTCTGCCCAATTTTGCAGCCTATCTATATCCTGTTGCATTCTCTGACAAACTTCTTCACTATCCGCAACTCCTGAAATCTTAGTATCATCCGTAAACTTGCTAATCAGACCCGCTACATTTTTTTCCAAGTCATTTATATATATTACTGGAGACACCACCATGGCATCAGATTTTGTGGTTTGACACTACCAATGATGGCAGTCATCTCATTTTGAGAAACAATTATCACTAACCCTCCAAGACTGGTGAGTGTACAGGAGTACTTAACTCCATGTTGTCGTATAAGGAGTAAAGGTTACATGTGCATTTTGCAGACACTTCCAGTAAAGTGTTTGACATAACAAAAGGTTTGAGTAACCATCATGACTCAGTTACATCACATTAATGTGAGGCTTGGAAAGGGAGTTGAGTGGGAGCATAGGCCGACCTTAGATATAGACGATACTTTCAAATGATGAGACCATTCTCATGAACAGCAAATGTATTTACAAAGGTGCATGAAATATACAGTGATTGAACACCTGTGACCCAGAAGTGACTTAATTTTTCTAATCTTACCGCTACATCTTGGTGCATCGCCAACATATGCAGCCTGCCGAATGCTATGCCCTGTTGCCTTTGATGACTTTGGTGGGTGTCCTTTGGTGGGTCACCGTGGGTGACCCCACGCACCCTGGACATACTCTGTTCCACCTTCTTCCATCAGGAAAAAGATACAAAAGTTTGAGGTCACGTACCAACCGACTCAGGAACAGCTTCTTCCCTACTGCCATCAGACTTTTGAATGGACCTACCTCGTATTACGTTGATCTTTTCTCTACATCCCAGTTAGGACTGTAACATTATATTCTGCAGTCTCTCCTTCCTTCCCTATGTATGGTATGCATTATCTGTATAGCATGCAAGAAACAACATTTTTCACTGTATACTAATACATGTGACAATAATAAATCAAATCTAGAGGGCCCTGGCCCTCCTTGGCCCGTGGAGCTGGAGGTGATGAGATCAAAGGCAAACAGGATTGGGATCGGCTGGACACTCTCGGAATCACCTGGGTGGATAGGCCCAGAGTCTCCGGCTATTAGTCTTCCTCCCTATGAGTGCTCGAGGGCCCCTGCATGACTCCTTGAGAAGGGACTCTGGGAAGGAGGTCGAGGTGCCCCTTTCACTTCTTTACCAACCCATAATGATGGAGTGCAGATCCAAGTGCAGATCCAGCAAGATCTACTAGACCAAGGTCTCCAAGGCTAATCTTCCTGTGGAGACCTTGAGGCACTTACATGTCAAAGCCGCAACATCAGATAGAATGCAGATAGTTTTCTCCATCCTTTGCTGCCGTCTGTTCACTGCCTCACTTACCAGCTTTACCAGATTTTCCACCCCTTGTTGTTGCATCTCCAGCATTTCAGAGACAGCCATTTCCAGGGGTTCATCATCTGACTCAGATTCAGCGTGAGCCTGATCTCCAGCAATCCTCCAAGTGCCAGAGACCTGGGTTGTCACTGCAGTTGATTGTTGTGGAGACATGCCAATGATGTGTTTCCTAGAGTGTAACCCTAGTGTACTCTAGATCCATGACCCACCAGGGTGAGTGTCTCTGCACTGGTGGAGAATGTAGTGACGAGGTTGTCATCTGATGTATCCTCAGCATCCTCCTCTAAGGTGACCTGGGGGCTGGGGCTTATGGTAGCTCTCGCAATCTGTTTGGACCTGTTGATACCTGTAAGAAGATAGATTTAGGTCATAAGCAGCAGAATACAATATTGCATGTCACTCACTGTGATCAACTCATGGAGGGCTCATCTGTACTGTTGATGGGAGTAACCAATCTTGCCTTCCCCGGGGGAGAGATTTTTGTCTTCGCCTGAAAGCTCAACAGCATCCTTCTCAAAGTAGGACAGCTCCTGGACATACCTCCTCCCGTCTGGCGAACATGAAGATAAATGGAACCAACAGATGGAAGAGATGTTGGGATGAATACACACCTGCCGTGTGTGCTGAGCCCTCCCAAGTAAGGGATGAGGATGCAGTCTGTGCAGCATGATAGATGAGATGCTGGTGATGTTAAAGAGTCCTTGAGACAATCAGTGCTGATGTCTCCACCGCTAATAGTCTGTGAGATCCCTGAGCAATGTAACCCTTTGAATGCATGATGCCATTAAGATGCCGAGATTGGAGTGAGCTGAAAGGTGACTTACCCTGGGGGAAAAGATGAGATCATTCATCCTCGTCCTGCACAAGATGGCATTTCTCAAGTGGGTGCTCGACGAGCAGATCTCCATTACAACCCCTTCTTAGGCCAACAAGGTGAGGCTTGTGGGCCTTCTGAACCTATCCCTCGGAAAGTGTACATCCTGGTGTAGGTGGACTCCACGGATGAGGGCCTCAAGGGAGCCTTTGCTGAACCTGGGAACAGTTTTTTCCTTTAGTGGAGCCATATCAAGGCGTTTCCTACACACAAATTGGTCTTCTGAGAATGATGTTTGTGTTTGGGAGTCGTTTAAGTATGTCACCTGGACCCACAACCCCATTAAGTAATGGCAGAGCAGGCAAATCATTGCCCACCCTGCCATATGATTCAGAGAGCTACTCGCCGATACATAATGCGATTTCCCGCCATGCCAGCCAACGGGAAACATGCCACGAAACGCATCTGCTACCACACTTTATCTCCGGAATGGAAAACTTTGGCTCCCAAAACTATCACTCCTCAGCTTATCTATATCAGAAGTCTAACTCTCTGTTAGGAGTCTTTAAATTAACAAGAGTTTTAAACTCTTTTTTTTGTGTAAAACATTTTATTAAGGTATTTATAATTTTATAATAATAACAGTAAACAGTACAAATACAAATATAAACATAGTGCATAAACCATCTCCATTCCTAACAAATCCCACCTACCCTAAACAGAAAATAGCCTAATTCACACCCCGACCCCCTCCCCCCCCCCCGCCTTTTTCTTACTGCCTCTGCTGACAGTTAGTTTTCCCCGAAGAAGTCAACAAACGGCTGCCACCTCTGGACGAACCCTGGCATTGACCCTCTTAAGGCGAACTTAATTTTTGCAAGTCTGAGAAACTTGGCCATGTCACTAACCCAGATCTCTGATTTCAGGGGCCATTATCAATGCCCCCAGACTTGTGTCCTTACACGATGCCACCTCTACTCGCTCCCACACCGCCCCCCCCCCCATACCCACCTCCTAATCATAGCTATGTTTGCTGCCCAGTAATAGTTGCTAATGTTTGGCAGCACCAACCCACCCTCCCCCGACTACGCTCCAGCAGCAATTTCTTCACTCGCCGGGTTTTACCCGCCTACACATAACCCATATCCACCTTATTTACCCGTTTGAAAAAGGCCTTTGGGATAAAGATGGGGCTGCACTGGAAAACAAACTGAAATCTCGGGAGGACCCTCATTTTCACAGTCTGTAACCTCCCCCCTATGACAGCGGGAGCATGTCCCACCTTCGAAAGTCCTCCTTCATTTGTTCCACTAGCCGGGTCAAATTTAGTTTCTGTAACCGCTCCCATTCCCATGCCACCTGGATTCCTAAATAACAGAAGCTTCCTCCCACCACTCTGAACGGCAGCTTTCCCAGTCTCCTCTCCTACCCCCTTGCCTGGATCGTAAACATCTCACTTTTCCCCATATTCAATTTGTACCCCGAAAACCGTCCAAATTCCTCTAAGATCCGCATAATCTCCGTAATTCCCCCCTAACGGGTCGGATATATACAGGAGCAGGTCGTCAGCGCATAGCGAGACCCTGTGTTCTACCACCCCCCCTTCTCTCCCCCCCCCCCCCGCCCAGACCAACCCCTTCCAGTCCCTTGATGCTCTTAACGCCATCGCCAGTGGCTCTATGGCCAAAGCAAACAGCAGCGGGGAGAGGGGACTGCCTTGCCTTGTCACTTGTTGCTGTTTAAAATAGCCCAACGTCGGCCGATTCGTTTGTACACTCTTCCACCGAAGAGTTTTCAACTCTTTTAGACAACACACAAAATTCAATCTGAGATAGATGTTTCTCTTCTGCAGCCAGCTTGGGTTAAAAAGCCTAAAACTAAACTGCTTGAGCACAGGACACCCCCATGAACCTATTCACCATATAATTAACTTATTGCACCTCATTTTATTATTTATCGCCCAGGCAACTTGATCACATAATCATTTGCTGGAATGTTGATTGTCGGAGATTCTTTGATGATAATGCCTTTGAATGTCAAGGGACGATGGTTTGATTCTCTCTTATTGGAGATGGCTGTTGCCTGGCACGTGTGTGGAGCGAATGTTACTTGTTATCGGTGATTGAGATGGTGGGAACAGGGATGTCAGATGCAAGGTAAAATAGGTGGCCTTGAATATGGTCGGAGTGTTTATATATAGAGAGAGATGAAAGGAGATCAGAGGACATCGAACTCAGAGGAGAGAGGGCAAGTTACGTTGCAATCACCTAGGATCAGAAGTCGTTCAATGCCAGAGTGTCAGGGAGGAAATGGTTGAGTGGGTAATGCTGATGGTCGAGGAGTCCCAAAATCACATTTGAGCAGAGTTCCAGCCATTAAAAAACACTGCAATGGAAACAAAGAAAAAGTTAGGTCAGGGGATCTGTTGTGTGCTCTACACAGGTAGCCTTAAACTTGTAATTTGGCCTGAAATGTACCTATTATTCGGCTTAGGGCATCTGAAACAGTGGAAGAGATAAGGTTGGGGACAAAGGCCAAGGAATGGTAATGGATTTCCAAAGTTAGAGCTGCAAAGGAGTGCTGCTGAATAGGAGTTTTTAATGATGTGGAGATGCCGGCGTTGGACTGGGGTGGGCACAGTACGAAGTCTTACAACACCAGGTCAAAGTCCAACAGGTTTGTTTCGAATCACTAGCTTTTATCATAGATAGAATTTACAGTGCAGATGGAGGCCATTCGGCCCATCGAGTCTGCACCGGCTCTTGGGAAGAGCACCCTACCCAAGGTCAACACCTCCACCCTATCCCCATAACCCAGTAACCCCACCCAACACTAAGGGCAATTTTGGACACTAAGGGCAATGTATCATGGCCAATCCACCTAACTTGCACATCTTTGTACTGTGGGAGGAAACCGGAGTACCCGGAGGAAACCCACGCACACACGGGGAGGATGTGCAGACGCCGCACAGACAGTGACCCAAGCCGGAATCGAACCTGGGACCCTGGAGCTGTGAAGCAATTGTGCTAACCACCATGCTACCGTGCTGCGCTCCGAAAGCTAGTGATTCGAAACAAACCTGTTGGACTTTAACTTTGTATTGTAAGACTTCTTACTAGGAGTTTTTAGCCTAGGAGGCATGTTTAAATGGAGTTTGTTGCTTAATCTATGGATATTAAGCAGCTCTTCTTTCCAGTGTAGCCACCTGAGTTGGCCACTTCCCGACTTAAAATGGAGAACCGCAAAGGCTGAAGGGAAATTCAGCCAACACAGGCAAAGACTAGCAAATACAGAAATCATGTATATTGGAACCTGCAAAACAACCAGACAGCACTGAAACCAGCAGCCATCTGCATAGTAATGCAGCAGCCATCTACATAGTAATGTGCGATTCCCAGGCACAATGGCAACAGTTAAGGTAAACAAAGCCAAGCCAGACCCCTCGGCGCCAGCAGGAGCCAAGACAAAGGAAGGCCAACGGACACTTAGGGACCGGCCAGCTATCAGGGAACCGCTCCAGCATTGGAGAAATCGATCCAAGTGATCGGAAAGTAGTCCAATCACTTGGAACCAGGTACGGGGTCCGCCCTGAAGGGCGGGAAGCCCCTGGGGACTATAAAGTAAAGCCTCCAAGTTCAAATCGTCCTTCTTTGGCAGGGTCACTCAGCAACTTGAACCAACCCTTGCCAGTGACCTGTCTTGTTGCCTCCAGCAAATAAGTCTCAAGTCAATGCTCGCTACGAGATAGGCGCTCCTAGCTACCAGTCTATACCAGTTTTTGAATCCTGCAGACTCAGGACCTGAACGAAAGGCCATTTGTTCCCCTGACCTGGTGGGCCAGTCCGAAGCTAAGTATAGGCCTTTTAGTGATAGGAATAGCCTAGAAAGTAGAGTTTATGCATGAGTAGCAATTTACTGTGTATAATAAATGTGTTTTGATTTGAATCTTACTAATTGGTGTGTTGAGTTATTGATCAGCACTTGAACTTGAACTTCGTGGCGGTATCATAAAGATACCTGGCGTCTCTAGAGCAAAGGTTAAACAAACAGAGCAAATTACGATTTAAGAGCCAACCAAAAGTTAGCAACACCAGTGTCACTATTAAGGCTTCTTTCACTGGACAACTACAGAAAAAACAGCCCTGGCAATATCTCACAGTTGGTTGGGCTACAAATCAAGGCCCAAAAAATAATGGAATATCAGGTTATCTGAGCCCGACATGCAAAGAGGAAGCAGGCAACAAATAGTTTTTTGTTTGTATCATGACATCAATGCACTTGATTGTTGCCACCCGTAAGAGATTTTTGACTATTTGACCAAAGAGAAAATTAGATTCATTTTCATTGCTATTAACTTAAATTAAGCGCACCAGGAGTTAAATCCACACCATCTGCAAACTATTTGGGAATGTGCATTTGACCCAGTAGTCAGGACTACATAACGTGACTGGCAGGATTGTGCTTCTTGTTTATCATATCAGTTTAAAACAATGGGATTTGTTAATGCATTCGCATACCTATTATTGGAATGGTCCATGTATTTGAGCCCAGCAGAAGGTGGCTGCCAGAGCACCCACATCCAGGAGAGCAATAATAGGCTTGACTGACAGCTCAACTCACCAGTTTCCAACACAGAAAACTATGAAGGGTCAGAGGTTAAGTCTTTGGCTTTCTCTCAAGCTGAAACAAGCAGAGTCTGGAGAAGTGTGGAGTGAAAAACAGCCATAGAGGGAAAGAATTCTCTATTGATCGGGCTGACTAGTTCAAGGATTTGCTAGTCTGTAAAACAAATTTAGCACTTTAACACAGAGAGAGTGATATATTTATTAGTTTTAATGCTATAGGTAGCAAGAGATACATTGACTTTCACTGCAAAGTGAAGCTTTTAACTGTTTGTAAATTATTATATCTAAAATAGGTTATTCAGTTACATTTCAGAAGTTAAAATTATTGCACAGGGTACATATGCAAGATTACAATATCCAGCATACAAAATAAGGGGGTTTCCTAATTTTGGCCGTTGTGTTAAGCAATTGTATGGCAATGCGTTGGGCAGTAAAAGTAAACTCCTGATCATAGGGACATGGAGCGCATTTACAAGAATGACTGGTAAAACTGAACACAAAGAGTATATCTAACGTAAATCTGAAATTTGTATTTGCCATTGAGGAAACTTTTAAGAAGTTCTCATTCAGAAAAGTCTGTGTCAACAAGTTTCTGCGTAACTAGAAAAATCCATAACTAAAGTATTTAAAAATAAGTTGCCAATGCTGTTTTGGTATTGATATAAATGTGGTATTATCAGGTATTGCAGTACTCGAGAGGCTGAAGACCATTGGTTAAACCTAGGAGTTTACCATTGGCTGTTTGGTATGTAGCTCCGCCCTGACAGGTGGGGTATAAGAACCAGTGCCGTCCCAGCAGCCCTCATTCTGTACCGAAGCTGCTGGGGAACAGTTCTAGTCTATTAAAGCCTTCAGTTATGATACTACCTCGTCTTTGATTGTAATTGATCGTGCATCAATTTAATAGACTACACTTAAGCTGGAAGGATGGATCTCCGAATCAAGCCGGAGTGTCTACAACTCAGCCCTCACGTGGAGAACTTGGCGGCGAGATTTAAGCACTGGCTGGCGTGCATTAAAGGCTACCTCGAGAAGGCCGGAGGCACCCCCTCAGGAGAACAGAAACTGCATCTCCTGCACTCAAGGGTAAGCCCTGGGACCCACACCCTCATCGAGGAGGCGGAGGACTTCGATGCTGTGATCGAACTGTTAAAAGGACATTATATCCGCCCTGTAAACCAGGTCTACGCACGTCACCTGCTTGCAACTAGACGGCAAAGCCCCAGGGAATCGTTGGAGGAGTTCTACCGTGCGCTACTAGTGCTGGCAAGGAACTGTGGCTGCCCGCAAGTTTCGGGGAGCGAGCACACGGAACTCCTAATCAGGGATGCCTTCGTAGCAGGTATGAGCTCCTCAGAGATCCGCCAAAGACTCTTAGAAAAAGACACCCTGGGACTTAGAGAGGCACGGGCCCTGGCAGCGTCTATGGATGTTGCCTCCAGAAACGCGCAGTCCTATGTGCCCGACTGCGCGGCGGCCCCCTGGGCTGCGTGGCATCCCGCAGCGGCAGCCCCACAGACCTTCCCCGTGTCCCCACAGGCCTGCGTTGTAAGACGGCCCGCTAACTCCGTCGGGCCCCGCTGTTTCTTCTGCGGGCAGGTGAAGCACCCCCGCCAGCGCTGCCCGGCCCTCACCTCCACCTGCAAAGGGTGCGGCAAGTAGGGCCATTTTGTGGGGGTCTGCCAGCAACTCCGGACCGGCGCAGCAACCTTCCCTTCGGGCCCCAGGCGTCCAACACTCACCGCCACCCCCCTATCCTAGGGCCACGTGCGACCCACGGGTGTGGCCATCTTGCCCCTCGGACACCACGCTGGACGGATGGGCGCCGCCGTTTTGTCCATCCCCACCGCCATTTTGTCCATCCCCGACCACCATGTGCGACCCATGGGAAACGCCATCTTGGATGGGGCCCCAGGCCCCCAGCACAGTCGACTACATGCTGCCCGATCAAAACCCGCAACTACTTCATCTGGCCTCGGTGACTCTGGACCAAAGTCGACCTCGGACACTCGCAACAGCAACAACCACGGTCTTCATCAACGGCCACGAGACGTCTTGCCTGATCGACTCTGGGAGCTTTATACACCCCGACACGGCAAGGCGCTGTTCACTTGTTACCCACCCTGTAAACCAAAGAATCTCCCAGGCCTCCGGGTCACACTCGGTGGAGATAAAGGGGTTCTGTCTAGCAAACCTCACTGTCAATGCAGGAAATTCAACAAGTTCCGCCTTTATGTCCTGCCGCACCTCTGCACGGCTACACTCCTGGGGTTGGACTTCCAATGTAACTTGCAAAGCCTGACCTTCAAATTCGGCGGCCCTGTAACCCCCCTTACTGTCTGCGGCCTCGCGACCCTTAAGGTCGACCTGCCTTCCCTGTTTGCGAACATCACCCTGGATTGCAAACCCGTCGTCACCAGGAGCAGACGGTACAGTGCCCAGGACTGGACCTTCATCAGGTCAGAGGTCCAAAGGCTACTGAGGGAAGGGGTCATTGAAGCTAGCAACAGTCCGTGGAGAGCTCAAGTAGTGGTGTTAAAGACCGGGGAGAAACATAGGATGATCATTGACTACAGTCAGACCATCAACAGGTTTACGCAGCTGGATGTGTACCCTCTCCCCCGCATATCCGACCTGGTAAACAGGATCGCGCAATGCAAGCTCTTCTCCATGGTGGATCACAAGTCCGCCTACCATCAGCTACCCCTCTGTACTAGTGACCGCAAATACATTGCCTTCGAAGCAGATGGGCGGCTCTATCAATTTTTAAGGGTTCCCTTTGGTGTCACTAATGGGGTCTCGGTCTTCCAACGCGAGATGGACCGAATGGTTGACCGGTACGGCTTACGCGCAACGTTCCCGTATCTTGATAACGTCACCATCTGCGGCCATGACCAGCAGGACCACGACACCAACCTCCGAAAATTTCTCCAGACCGCGAAAATCCTTAACTTAACGAATAATAAGGATAAATACGTATTTAGGACCGACCGCCTAGCCATCCTTGGCTACGTGGTGCGAAATGGAGTTATAGGCCCCGACCCTGAACGCATGCACCCCCTTATGGAATCCCCCCTCCCTCACTGCCCCAAGGCCCTGAAGCGCTGCCTCGGGTTTTTCAGCTATTACGCCCAGTGGGACCCTAACTACGCAGACAAAGCCCGACCCCTAATCCAGTCCACAACCATCCCCCTGTCGACGGAGGCCCGCCAGGCCTTCAGCCGCATCAAAGCAGACATCGTAAAGGCCACGGTGCGCGCCATCGACGAGTCCCTCCCCTTCCAGGTCGAGACTGATGCGTCTGACATAGCTCTGGCCGCCACCCTCAACGAAGCGGGCAGACTCGTGGCCTTCTTCTCCCGTACCCTCCATGCTTCTGAAATTTGCCATTCCTCGGTCGAAAAAGAGGCACAAGCCATAGTGGAAGCTGTGCGACATTGGAGGCATTACCTGGCCGGCAGGAGATTCACTCTCTTCACTGACCAACGGTCGGTGGCATTCATGTTCGATAATGCACAGCGGGGCAAGATAAAAAAACGACAAGATCTTGCGGTGGAGGATAGAACTCTCCACCTACAACTACGAGATCTTGTACCGTCCTGGGAAGCTAAACGAGCCTCTTGATGCCACTGCACAAGTGGACCGCCTCCGAGCCCTCCACGAGGCCCTCTGCCACCCGGGGGTCACTCGTTTTTTTCCACTTCATTAAGACCCGCAACCTGCCCTACTCCATCGAGGAGGTCAGGACAGTCACCAGGGACTTCCAAATCTGTGCGGAGTGCAAACCGCACTTCTACCAGCCAGCTGATAAAGGCTTCCCGTCCCTTTGAACGCCTTAGCGTGGACTTCAAAGGCCCCCTCCCCTCCACTGACCGCAATACGTATTTCCTGAACGTGATTGACGAGAACTCCCGATTCCCATTTGCCATCCCCTGCCCAGGCATAACCGGAACCACCGTCATCAAGGCCCTCCAGAGTATTTTTACACTGTTCAGTTTCCCCGTGTACATACACAGTGATAGGGGGTCCTCCTTTATGAGCGACGAACTGCGTCAACTCCTGTTCAACAGGGGCATTGCCTCAAGCAGGACGACCAGTTACAACCCCCGGGGAAATGGGCAGGTAGAGAGGGAGAACGGAACGGTCTGGAAGACCGTTCTACTGGCCCTACGATCCAGGAATCTCCCAGTCTCCCGCTGGCAAGAAGTCCTCCCGGAAGCCCTCCACGCCATCCGGTCTCTGCTCTGTACAACTACCAACCAAACACCTCATGAACGTCTCCTTGTCTTCCCCAGGAAGTCCTCCTCCGGCACCTCGCTCCCAACCTGGCTAGCAACACTCGGACCCATCCTGCTTCGGAAGCACGTGCGGGTGCACAAGTCGGACCCGTTGGTCGAGAGGGTCCACCTGCTGCACGCTAACTCCCAGTACGCCTATGTGGTGTTCCCTGACGGCCGGCAAGATACAGTCTCCCTTCGGGACCTGGCGCCCGCCGGAACCCCATGTGCACCCGAACCATTACCCCCCACCCCTCCCCCTCCACAGCACCTCACAGGAGGGTCAGTCCTCCCGCCGCGCCTGCCTAGGCCCTCCCACCCACCGATGCCCCCTACAGGCGCCACCCTCTCGTGTCAACTGTTTGCCCCACCAGCGCCGTCTAGGGGTGACGAAGCTGCCATGGAGGCCGAAGCCACGCTCCCGGAGTCGCAGACGCCCGGACCCCCACCAGAATCACCACCGAAGCCCAGACGATCCAGGAGGACGACCAGGCCACCCGGCCGACTGATTGCTTCCCTGTAACTGTAACTGTAAATGAACACTGAATGTATATATCTTCCACGCTTGTAAATATTCGCGACAACTCTGTAAGGAGGTATCACGGTACCTCCATATCTGATCATACCATGTTAAATGCAATTGTAACCACTCCCCACCACCCCCGCCAGACTCTTTTTTAACAGGGGGTGAAAGTGGTATTATCAGGTATTGCAGAACCCGAGAGGCTGAAGACCATTGGTTAAACCTAGGAGTTTACCATTGGCTGTTTGGTATGTAGCTCCGCCCTGACAGGCAGGGTTTAAGAACCAGTGCCGTCCCAGCAGCCCTCATTCTGTACCAAAGCTGCTGGGGAACAGTTCTAGTCTATTAAAGCCTTCAGTTATGATACTACCTCGTCTTTGATTGTAATTGATCGTGCATCAATAGATTCCTGAGTTTTTCCATTTCTGACTTGCATCTTTTTAGTTCTCTAACATTCACTTCCACATCGATGCTGAAAGATCTAAGTTCAACAGTTCATACCTATTCCACCCTGTCTCTGTTTTTCTTCCTTTCTCTCAGTTTTTAAGCTAATGTTTCAGAATGAAGTACAGTTCCAAAGGTTTCAAAGTTCCAACAATTTTCCAATGCTTCCACCTGAGAAACACCTAGACTTCTGCTTCCCGTTATACATAGGTGAGATCAGAAAGTTAGCACGAGTGTAAGTTTTTGTCTGATTATTGCTGGGCACCATCTTTCAATGAGATCAAACTTTAACCAACTGAATGAAATGTGGACCATCTTTGCATAATATCCAGGCTAATTTGTGGCTTGTACCCATGACTTAGATGAATGATGAAGAAGAATCATTTTTAGTCTCTGTAAATCATGGGCACACACACCAGAACAGAACAACGTGAAATTTATTCCTTTTCACTGTAAATCTTTAATTTTCTTTAAATGTAGTTTTTAAACTAACATAATCAAAACAATTATGACATTAGTAATTCAATATTTCTTATGTGTTTAATGCATAGTCAAAAATACATGATTACTGAACTACAGCATTCATTAACACTATTTTAATCTGATTCTCCCTAATGTCTTTAATTCTATGCTCAACCCATCAGAATGTTTAAAGCATTTGCACTGTATGTTAACAACTGTTTGCGTTGTTTGTAAAAAAAATGAAATTAAATCATTTAACAGTAGATTGTTTGGAACAGAACTTGGTGACAAAAGAGCACTGAGTTTAATTCACACACCATTATTAGTGTGTAAATCATCCAATAATTTATGGTGAGGAAGAACTATGCCAAGTTGCAGCCTGCCACAAATTGCTGAATGATTTGTGTTGTTCAACGACCTGCACTGGGCAGCACAAGTGAGTAGTCACCAATGCCCCCCCCCCCCCCCCCCCCCCCCGCCGATTCCTTTCCGCCCCATAGGAGCGTCCACCCCCCCCCCCCAACTCTCCATGTGACCCCCACCCCCCTCCCACTTCAACCCCCCCCAATCCTTCCTTCACACCCCACCTCCCACCACTGAACCACACGTGTGGCTAATGATGCCCTCTCTGGGTCTCCTCAGGAAAAGCTCTCCCACAATCACCGGGAGAGGGCCCAGACTGACAGTGGTGTGTCGGACATAAGAATCCTCACGACCTTCAAGGAGTGCGCCCTGGAGCTGACTGGTATGGCCAAGGACAGGGCGGTTACCAATGCAGAAGCTGGCAGATGCCGCAGAGGTGAGGAACCATTGGGCTCCACCCGGATGACCTGTCAAACGTGAATCGTTATTGCCTTACTTACTGACCCATCCCTCTCACTGACCACATGTTCATTCTCCCACAGTTCCTCCAGCTGATGGCGCCGGCCCATCCCAGGTGGCTCCCTCTCCAGCATCCTAGAAGAACACCTCGGAGGAGAGCTCCAAGGATGCCACCGTAATAGTCGCATCACAGCTGTCATCCCCACCCTCCACCAGTGCAGATTCACGCACTTTGATGGGAGATGTTAGTGGTCAGGCTTCTGGGGCATAATCTGGTGAGCAGATGTACATCTGCTAATGTACACTGCTGCTGATGTATCTCAGGTGGAGGCAGGAACCCCCAGACGATACAGCAGTTGGAGGTGTGCTGGATTCCAGGACCCAGCTGGATTCCAGCCTGATGCTGAGGCTGTGGAAGGGGAAATCCCGGAGCTGACGGACACGTTAGGGTGCAGCCGGGCCATTCAGAGGGAAATGTCACCGTCACTCCAGCAGTTCCATAGCCGCTTGGAGGAGTCCCAGAGGCTGCAAGCGCTGGAGATGTCACCGGCAATGCGTGGCACCGAGGCCAACACTGCTAGGGTGGCGACCGCAGTGGAGAGCCTTGTGCACAACATCGGCACCATGAGTAAAGGTGTCGCGCAATCGGTGGCGGCCATGGCTGAGGGTCTCAACAGAATGTCCGCCTCGCTGGGAGGTGTGATCCAGTACCAGACTGACCTTGATGAGATTATCTGGCCCCAGAGCCCCAGAGGATGCCTGCCAGGTGCATCGAAGGCCATGGGATGAGGTAAGCAGCTGGCTGCCTCCACCTCAGATATGCATCTTGGGGACACACCTAGATGTAGCGGTAGAGCTAGGAGGGCCAAGCACATCGAGGATCACTAAAGGCACCAGGAGAGGGAGGGGAGGGGGTGAGGGGTAGGTGAGGGGAAGGAGATGGTGGAGGGGGCAGCATCACCATCAGATGGTGGGGAATTGTAAAACACAATAACACTCTTATGCACAACAAATATGATGCCTCTGTCACTTTCTTCTGCAATGCGACCCAACCTCTGAACACTTGGCCCGTCTTTCCAAGCATTTCCAATCCCTCCCCGTAGCACTCACCACCCTCATGGGCGGTCTTGAGGTGCTCGTTCACCTCCTTTGTGTTGGCTCCTGCTGGCGCCGAGGAGTCTGGCTTTGCTTTGTGTGTCCAAAATGTTACTTATTGTTCCCGGAGATTGCTCATCAGTATGCAGATGGCTGCTACATTGTTATGCTGATAGTCGCTGGTAGCAATGTTGTCTGGCCTTTGCAGAGGTAAATACACAGCAAACCTGCAGCTGCTGGTTTCTGTCTATGTTGGCTGACTTTCCCATCAGCCTTTGCCGTTCGCCATTTTAAATCGGGAGTTGGCCAATTTAGGTGGCTACAACCCCTCCTTGTGATCCTAACGCGAAGCGTGAAGGATCACATAACTACGTTGCTTTCAATTCACTGACCTGGTGAGCACTTCTTTCATGGCCTCTACACTGACCATAACTATGCAAAAAAATTTTAACTGACAATTCTAAGGGGCGCTATGTCAAACAGGGGCATGCATTACAAATCAAAAAAATGGGAACCTCTAACTATCCTTAATACACTACACTCACTTAAACATTTCATCACTCTAACTTCCTCAACCATACAAACAAAATCATAGCAGTTTATACATATTTTTCCTGGCTTGGCAGTCAAGCTCAGGATCGTACAATTGCTCATGAACATTTTGAACATTTCTTTATTTACAATAAAACCGCAAATGAATGCTCTTTATTATAGATCGCGGGGGTCGGGGGTCTGGTCGTATCCGAAAATATAGGATCTGATCCTATAAACCGGGTGCGAGCTTGGTAGGCTCTCCTTCTCCATTTTTTAGACGCATAGTCTGCACGATGCAGCAGAGTATCACCAATACCAATAAGGATTCTATTACGTAGGACAGGGAATACCAGGTTATAAATCTGTCACACCAAGATGGTGCGGTGTCACTGGGGACTGTGGGGAAATGAATCATTAACGACTGGGGGGCTTGAGGTCATGGGGTTCGCGTTCACGCGCAACCAAATGTCCATTATCACGATGCACAATCCGGAGCATGTCCTCATGTTGCGTCTTCTTTCACATCTCTTCTCTTCTCTTCCCTTCTCTTCTCCGGTCCTGGAGCTTCTGGAGTTCTGTGGAAACGAGCATAGTGGCTGTAACTATCTTGGTTTAACATCTCGTACGATAGTCTGTCTGTCCTTTAGTGCCAATTACTCCCTTTATAATTGGTCACTATGTGTGACTCACTCATTTTTTTTTCCAAAAACTGAATTTTAGGACAAACACACTTTCAAATAATGAACCAGTGCGAGCCGTCTCGCAGACTGTGCGGTTTACCATCCAAATGTTTCAGGATGTAAATAGCATGTGGTTGGCAACCTAAGGGTTACCTGAAACAAAACAAAACTTTTTGAACTAAAATTTCCAAAATGAGGTGCGTATGGGCCACGACGGGTAAGAGTTGGATGGAGTCCCCGGGTAGGACGGCTACCAATGCCATGTCTCCCCTACCCGAGCGTAGTTGACCAGAGGAGGGTTCCCAGGCAGGGTGGGTCCCAAGCTGTTTCTCCACTGCCTGAGCAACCGACAAGAACGGGCAAGAAATGTAGTCATCGTGGGGGGTTGCCGTATTGGTTCTTCCCTCGAACCAGAAGGACAGTTATGAACGGGCGTGTGGTATCTGTCGACAGACGAGTTCCGCTGAACTGGCGTCTGGGACCTTAACAAGTCTCTGCAGACAAGTCCTCAGAGGTTTCTGCTGATGAGCTGCGGACAAGTTCTCAGAGGTTTCGGCCGAAAGGGCGTGGGGCGGTGGAAAAAAAAAATCCGGTCTGACATACAACATTTAACAAAACACTACAAACAACATAAAACATGCCGTCATCTTCTCCCGGATGCCAAACTCTTGAATGTATTAAGGTTGATAGGGCTGCATGGTGTGATTTGGGGTCGCCCTCGTCGTTTCGGACGAGTCTGTATGAGTTGTCTCTGTGCCAATAGGTGGTGTCTAGTTGTGTGGGGATGGAATCGGGGTCGTCATGGTAGGTCGGTGGTCGGTGGTGGGGTTTGTTCAGGAAGGTGATCATGAAGGGATCACTCGAATCGTGGTCAGATTCGCTGGGTGTGGGTCCTGTTGCATGGGGATAGTAGGGAGGCATGCTGTGGCTATCGTCCGAGTCACAGTCGCTGTCTCTGCTGCTGTAGTCTGTGGGCGTTCCGGGGCAGAGTACATATTTCAGGGGTGGAGTTGAGGTCGAGTCCGTGGCTGGGCTGGACGTGTTGGGGGGGGGGGGGTAGGGTTACGTTGGCTGTGGGCGGGGTGTGGTGTGATGCATCGAGCATGACATGGTGTGCGTGGTTAGACTGTGTTCCATATGCCTTCAGCTGGTTGATATGGAATCTTGTATACAGAAGGGCTTACTTTGTCCGCAATGGAGTACGGACCCGAGTACTTTGGTGACAGGAATGTGCTGGGGTTGTATACGGAGAGCATGACTTGCTGTCCTACACTGTACTCAGTCGCATGCACTGTCTTGTCGAAACAAGTCTTGCTCTGTTTCTTCCTTGTGCCCAATTTCACTGCGGCTGCTAGCTGAGCCGTTTTAACATTATTCACTAATTGCTCTACTGCTTTCTCGTGTGTGAGGGCCGTCACCTCGGGGCTGGTCAAGTCTAAACCTAATAAAAATTCTGTGCCTTTCATGGGGCGTCCGGTCATGAGGGTGTGTGGTGTGTAACCGGTGGATGTGGAAACTGTGTTTCGCAAAAACATCAGCACAAAAGGGAGGACTGAGTCCCAAGTGGTGTTGTTCTGCTGGACCATTTTTCTGAGGGTGGATTTTAGGGTCCGATTCATGCGCTCCACGATACCACTCGACTGTTGGTGGTATGCAATGTGGAATTTTTGGGTAATGCCAAATATCGTGAGGACGTTCTTCATGACATGTCCCGTAAAATGGGAACCTTGGTCGGATTCAATGCTGCGGGGGAGTCCCCATCTTGTAAAGATGTGGTGGGTCAAAATCTTGGCTGTGGTCTTTGCCGTGTTAGTTCTGGATGGGAATGCTTCCACCCATTTGGTAAACGTGTCTATCACCATGAGTACATATTTATAACCATTCCTGCAAGGGGGCAATGGTCCAATATAATCAATCTGAAGGTTAGTCCAGGGGCCAGTAACGGGTCGGGTGTGACTGAGTTGAGCCTTCTTGGCATATCTGTCCGGATTATTCTGGGCACAGATAAGACAATTCTCAACGTAGTGAGTAACATCTTCTTTTAAACTCGGCCACCAGCAGAGCTGCCTGAGGTGGGCTGTAGTGGGATCGATTCCCTGATGTCCATGACTGTTATGGAACAAACAAATCAGTTGATTCCTGTCCTGTTCAGGAACCACATAAAGGGTGTCTTTTAACACCACACCGTCAAGTGTGGTCAGACCATTTTTAAATCTCTCGTAGGGTGCTGGATAGTTTCCTTTTAAAATCTCCCTGAGATTGCTGTCCTGCTTCTGGGCCTGCACTAAATCCTCAATATTAGTCTGCGAGACCTGAACTGCATTCACTGGTGCGCTCTCGGGGAGGTGTCCAAAAATATCCGTGTCTGGAACCTGCTTTTGCCAGTGCGTCGGTTTTTACATTTCCAAGGGGGGAGGAACGATGGTGACTTCGAACTTTGACTATCCCAAAAGTCCTGTTTTGTGCTCTCTCTAAAATGTGACGGAGTAATGGGGCTGAGGGGAGGGGTTTTCCGTCTGCGGAAACAAATCCTCTTGCTTTCCACAGGGGTAGGAATTCCGTAAGGCTGTTGCAGACATAGAGGCTGTCCAAATATATGTCTGCTGGGCTGGGGAAGGAATCTGGGTGTTCCACTATGTATGTGATGGCCGCAAGTTCTGCTGCCTGTGCGCCTAAGTGTCCTGGAAGTTTTATTGCTATTTCTTCCAGGGCGCATCCCTGCGCGTCCTCGACATAAATACCGCATTCTGTTATGCGCTTCCCTTCTAATATTGTGGAAGATCCATCCACATATATCCTAATGGGTTTGCACGTGTCTGTGTGCTGGGGCTCTGGGTTGAACTACCTATCTTTCTGGGGGGTGTTTTAGCAATAAAGGGGCCTGTGTTGTGGTGTGGAGAGATAATTTCACATTCATGGGGGGGTTCGGGGTACTGTAGATTGTCGGCTAAAAAGGTGTGGGTCTTTGTCCTTTTAACAGTGATGTCCCGTCCCTGCAAAAGAAGGGTCCATCTAGCTGCTCTAATCTGACTGACTGTACCGTCCTTGAGTCGTCCGTCCAGTAAAAGTTGGGTGGGGGTGTGTTCGATGAGAATTGTGATGGGGTTGAGTCCGGTAATGTACGAAAAATACTGTACTGCCCAGAATACTGCGGGCAGGTGCCTCTCACAGGCTGAAAATCCCTGCTCCACAGCATCTAAAACTCTGGAGGCGTAAGCCACGGGCCTTATCTGGTCGTGCCGTTCCTGAAGCAGCACGGCCGAAAGGGTGCGGTCTGTGCTTGCTACCTCTATAGCGTAAGGGGAAAGTGGGTCTGGAACTTGTAGTCCGGGGGCTGCTATGAGTGCTTGCTTCAACGCATCCACAGCATCCGTATGCTGCGGAAGCCACTCCCAGGGGGCTCCTTTCTTTAGGAGGTCTGAGAGGGGTGCTGCCTTGCTGGCAAAACCGTCAATGTGGTTTCGGCAGTAGCCAACCAGTCCTAAAAACGACCGGAGGGCTGAAACGTTCTGGGGAAGGGGTAATTTAGCAATCGAGTCAATCCTTTTATGCTCGATCTCGCGTTTACCATGTGTGATAATTGTTCCCAAATATATCACCTTATCTTCCAAAATCTGGGCCTTTTTGGGGTTAACTTTACAACCAATTGAATGTAAGAGTTCCAGGAGTTCGGACAGAAGCTCAACGTGCTCTTCCTTGGTGTCTGTCTGCATTAGTAGGTCGTCTACGTACTGGACCAGACATTCGGGGCGAGAGAATTTGGCTAAACCATTTGCTAGCTGTCGGTGGAAAATGGAGGGGGAGTTGTGGAATCCTTGTGGCAGGCATGTCCACGTGTACTGCTGATTTTTAAAAGTGAAGGCAAATTTGTATTGGCACGCCTTTGCCAATGGAATGGACCAGAATCCATTACTGACATCCAAAACCGTAAAGAATCGGGAATTGAGTCCCTGCTTGAGTATGGTCTCGGGACTTGTTGCTACTGTGGGGGCTGCTGCGGGGGTGATTTTGTTGAGTTCCCGGTAATCGATCGTCAGTCGCCATGATCCATCGGGCTTTCTCACTGGCCAAATCGGGGCATTATTAATGGAGGCTACTGATCTAAGTACGCCCTGCTCTAATAAGCTTTCTATTACCTTTGAGATTTCTCCCTCTGCCTCTTGGGGAAATCCATATTGTTTTTGGGGACTAGGGTCAGGTCCTGTTATTTGTACGGAGCCAGTCATCCGTCCACAGTCGTGCTTGTGGGTCGTGAATGCTGCCCTGTTCTTTTGCAGAACTGCCCTAACCTGCTTGTCTGTGCTATGCGTGGTCGGGTTGAACCAAAATTCGCCTACTACGCTAATTTTGTTTGCGTATTCACCTATGTTGAGCGTTGCGGGGGCTCTTGCGGATTTTGCCATTTTCCAGACACACTGGTTGACTGGATCAAATGATAGGTTGTGGGAATTCATATAATCGATTCCCAGAATGTGTTCTGCTGTGTGGGGCAGGTCAACTAAAACTACGGGGTGCTTGATGGTGATGGTGCCTATTTGAATGGGTACAGGGGCTGTGATGTGTCCCTGCTGTGAGTGGCCTGTAAAGCCGCTGAGGGTGATAGTGGCTGTAGTGGGCCACGTGTCCTTTTGGAATATGGTGGAGGAATTTATTGTGGTGCGGGACTCTCCTGTGTCCCAGAGAAACTCGATGGGCTGTCCCCGTATTTTTGCTGCAACTATCGGTCGTCCGGACCTATCCCAAAGGGTGTCGCAGACCCAACTGGGGGAGCCCGAACACCGTCAGTCTGTTCTGGTCAGGTCCGTCTGATCCGAATGGGTGCTAACACTATGAATGGGTTCTGTCTTATCCCTACTTAGAGTGACCATCTGCTGGGCTCTCTGTGGCTTTCGTGGGGCATTGCATTCCCTTGCAAAGTGTCCCAATTGTCCACAGTTGTAACACTCCTGTGACTTTTGTGGGGGGCTGTTCTTGCTTTCATTTACCCATGCGGGGTTCTGGTGTGTTTTAACTGCCTGTATATCTGCGTCGGCCTGCTTTTCTTCGGAATTTTTAACTGCGGGTTTGCTTTGTACAGACAGCTCCCAGGCGCGGGACAATCTTTTTACCACCCATTTTTCATTATGAGCCTCCTCTGAGGGATCATAATTCGCACACGCTTTCTGTCCTGTTTCTGTGGCAGGGGAGATAAGGGTGCGGGTCCATTTGGCCATGTTGTCTGGGGACAAATGGGCACGGTCTAAGTCTCCAAAAACTGCTGCAAAGTGGATCCACAGGCGTCCAGCAAACGCTGTGGGGTGCTCGGTTTTCTTTTGCCTGCATTTGTTGAGGCCATCTACGGAGTCACCCCGGTTATACCCGATCGCATCCTGGACCGCGGTATGCATTTCTGCAAGGGTGCCTCCTCCTACATTCAGTTGGTCGGGAAGGGCTGCTACGACCGAAGGATCTAGACTCAAAACTGTGAGCTTCACGTGCTCTCGCTCATCCAGGCTGTACATGGTCGCCTGATGCTTTACTGTGGCAAAGAAATGGTGGGGGTCTGAGGTGGGGAGGAATGGTGTGATCTTATCGCACACGTCCCGTAATTGGGTCACTGTTAAGGGGGTGTAGTATAGAAATTCCATATTGTACACTATGGCTGTGCAGCGGGTGGTTACTGGGTTCATTGGAGCCTGAACTATCTGCTGTGTGGGGGGTTGGGGCGCTTTCCTCTTTTGTGGCTTTCCCTGCGCACATGTTCCCTGAACATATCTCTGCGCTGTTTCGTTTAATTCTTCCCAATCAGGGCCGTCTTCCTGATCTAATTTTGCTCCAAAGGTTTCCTGGAATCCTTTCTGAACTGAAAGCAGCGATTGCAGCTCTGCAATCTGCTTCCGGCACTTTGTGTGATCTAGCGTGCTTTGTCTTTGCTCTGTGGTGGAAGCATGGAGTGCTCTTAACGCTGCCTTTAGGTCGCTGCACTGTCTCTGCAATGCTTCTACCTGCTTTTCTGTTTCTTCACGTACCAGGACTGCACGTTGTGTGTCCTGATAGGCCTTTTCATATTGAGACTGGAAGCTGCTTAAGTGCGCCAGACAAGACTGGTGAGCCCTTTTGGCATCCTCCACCTCTCCATCTTTTGCTGCCAATTTCCTCCTCAATTCTAAGTTCTCTCTTTCTACCTCGCTTACATCGACCTTACTCATTCGATGTATGCCCTCTACTTCTTTCCGGAGCGTCCTAACGACCTCCTCTGTGCCTCGCAATTGTGCCAAGCAGGACACGATTGCCATCGGCTTGCGAGCTTTCCCTAAGCTCTTTTTGTGGATCTCGCTCAGGTTCTCCCACCAAGTATGTCCTATACTCCCGGGGACTGATTCCTCGTTGTCACAGAATTCATTCCAAAGGGGCCATCCTTTCCCTTTGAGATATTTCCTGATCTCTTCCTCCCAAATGGGACATTGTCCCACTCTACCACTGCTGGTCGCTGCGACCGCAAATTCCTCTGGGTTCATGAGGCGTTGCATTGCCTGCATTGCCATCTTTCCTATCCGAATGCTGCTCTTCAAATTTGGGACAGGGGTATTAAGGCGGTGCTGTAAATACGGATACGGCTTTCGCTACTTTCCGAAATACAAACTCCCGACAGTTTTGTCGCAACAAAAAATCTTTCAGTTTTACCTTATCGCCCTGTTAGTTACGCATGCATACACACACTTCCAAATTATGAGTATTGATCAGAGCTGCTTGAACGCTTGTGGTTTTCTGTTCCCAATTGGATCTCTAATTCAAATTCTTGGGTTCTCCCGGAGTGGTTATGCCACTTCTAGATCGGGTCCCGTCAGATGTCGCCAAATAATGTTGCTAACATTCTCCTTGGTTCAATTGCTCTGTTTTATTACCTTTGCTCTCGAGTCGCCAGGTATCTTTATGATACCGCCACGAGGTTCAAGTCCGAGTAATGATCAATAACCCAATACACCGACTAGTAAGATTCAAATCAAAGCACATTTATTATACACAGTAATTGCTACTCATGCACTAATTCTATGTCTAAGCTACTTCTACAACTAACAGGCCTATACTTAACTTCGGACTGGCCCACCAGGTCAGGGGAATAAATGGCCTTTCGTTCGGGTTCTGAGCCTGCGGGATTCGAAGTTGGTAAGGATTGGTAGCTAGGAGCGCCTAACTTGTAGCGAGCGTTGAATTAAGACTTACTTCGTTCTGTGGTCACTGCACCGGTCACGGTCAATGTTGGTTCGTGTTGCTGGGTGACCCGGGCAGGACAAAGAGGTGAAGAGAGAGCAATTTGAACTTGGGGCTTAACTCTTATAGTCCCCAGGGGCTTCCCTCCTTTCGGGGCGGACCCTGTACCTGGTCCCAAGCAATTGAACATTGTCCCAATCGCTTGGTTCGATTTCTCCAATACTGGAGCGGTTCCCTGATCAATGGGCGGTCTTGAGCTGCTCGTTCACCTCCTTTGTGTTGGCTCCTGCTGGCGCCGAGGAGTCTGGCTTTGCTGTGTGTGTCCAAGGTTGCCAATTCCCTATTGGCGATAGCCTTCAGCCGCACAGCCAGAGGCCTCGGCAGTCGGTGTAGGTTATAGGTGGTCGATGAGGCAAATGGGCAGGGACAGAAGTTGCCCCCGGAATGGGTTCCCACATTCCAGGGGTTGGCATGGTGGTGCCGTGCAGTTGCCCCCCACAGCACCTCCCCCCCCCCCCCCCCCGCCCCTATGGCAAAATCGCGCCTATTAGGTCAGGTGACCAAGAGTATCATAGAGGAGCAAAGTGAGATTGAGGCAAATAAGTGTAAAGAGGAAATTCCAGAGGTCTAGGCAACTGGGACCACCAATGGCAGAGTTTTGTAAGGGCCCCGAAGAATCCAGCACGAGTTTTAAGGATACAAAATAATAAAGTTTATTTACTATAACAATATATACATAGCAGTAGCAGTAACTTCCCTTGCTACCTTCTCCTTCCTCCTGGACTGGCCAGCTTATTTATAGTAGGAGTTTCTCCGCCCCCCTCATTGGGGAAGTTCATACTCCCATAGGATTGTGGGATAATCATTAGTCCCCAGCCAATCGTCAGTAGGCAGGTTATAACACAGAGTAATTTGTTTTTATTCTTTCACAGGATGTGGACATCATTGCCCATACCTAATTGCCCTTGAGAAGGTGATGTTGAGCTACCTTCATCAACTGCTGAGGTCCATGTGGTGTAGGTACAACCACAGCGATGTTGAGGAGGAAGCTCCAGGAATTTGACTCTGCAACAGTAATGACGATATATTTCCAAGCAATGTGTGGCTTGAATGGGAACTTACAGGTGTTGGGTTCCCATGCATCTGCTGCCCCATCCTTTGTGGCAGTAAAGGTCGCTGGTTTGGAAGGTGCTGACGAAGGAGCCTTAATGAGTTTCTGCAGAAAATCTTGTAGATGGTACACAATGCTACCACTGTGCGTTGGTGGTGGAGGGTTGTGGATGTTGAAGGTGGACAGGTTGGATGTTAAGTTACTTGCCAAGGCGCTGGCACTGGGGCTGGAGCCCTGCCTCCCAGAGGTAATCTCGGAGGATCGGACAGGCTTCGTTAAGTGTCGACAATTGTTGCCTGCTAAACATTGTCCTTTTCCCCCTCCTCAGTGCCCGAAGCAGAGGTGATTGTTTCCCTGGATGCCAAAAAGGCACTTGATAGAGTGAAGTGGAAATATCTGTTTGAGATTCTTGGGAGGTTCAGATTTGACCACAAGTTTATTTCCTGGATTTGACTTCTGTATAGAGTCCCCACTGCTGGTGTTCGTACGAATGCTCTGCACTCTGGCTACTCTGAATAGGGGCATAGGACAGGGTGTTCACTGTCTCTGCTCCTGTTTGCTTTGGAAATAGAACCACTCGCCAGAACACTGAGGTCTTCTATTAGATGGAGTGGGATAAATCAGGGAGGGGTGGAGCATTGGGTGTCCCTTTACACAAACAACCTACTTCTCTATATTACGGACCCAGTACCTTCTATGGACAAGATATGAAGCTGCTTAGGACTTTTGGCTCCTTCTCTGGTTACAAGTTAAACTTGGACAAGAGTGAATGTTTCCTGTTCAACACCCTGGGGAGAAGAGCCCAACGAGGGATGTTACCTTTTTGCCTTGCTAATACTAGCTTTCATTATCTGGGGGTCTGGGCCTTGCTTCATAAATGAAATTACACTAATCTGGTTGATACTGTCAAGACTTGCAGAGGTGGCATAACCTCCCCAATCCTAGGAGGGTAGGGTTCAGACTATTAAAAAGAACGTGCTCCCGAGGTTTTTTTTATTTTTCAATGTCTTCCTATTTTTCTCCCCAAGTGCTTTTTTGTCAAAGTCGACAAATTAACATCTTCCTTTTTCTGGGTGGGTAAGACTCCAAGGATCCATGGGCTTTGCTAAAAAGAGACAGACAATCAGACAATCAGGGGGCTTGGCTTATTATTATACTATTAGGCAGCCAATATTCAAAACATGGTTCATCAATTCTGGTTCCATATGGGGACAAATGGAAGCAAGCTCCTGCACTGTTTCTACCCTTGGCTCAATAGTTACTGCATCGCTGCCTTTCTCTCCCATGAGATTTTCCCTGACTCCAGTGGTAGTGTCCACCCTGAGAGTTTGGTAGCAGTTCAGGCAACATTTTAAGCTCTGTTCCTCATCTTCGCTAGCTCCCATCTGCAACAACCACCCTTTCTGCCAGTGGGTTTGGTCTTGATGTTTAAACCATGTGAGGGGAAGGGTTTGGAGAGGTTTGGAGACCTTTTTACGGAAGAGTGGTGTTATAACCTGCCGACTTACCATTGGTTGGGGACTAATGACAATCCCACAATCCTGTGGGAGTATGCGCTTCCCCAATGAGGGGGGTGGAGAAACCATTAGTAAACTCCTAGTATAAATAAAGCTGGCCAGTTTAGGAACCAGCAGGAAGGAGTGTGCAGCAAGGGAAGTTGCTGCTGCTGTTATATATATATATGTTATTGTAAATAAATGTTATTGTTTTGTATCCTTAAAACTCGTGCTGGATTCTTCGTGGCCCTGACAAAACTGGCGACGAAGGTTAAAGTGAATAGCTGTCTACACTGCTGAAGCCACCTCCCTGGATTTTTGTTGGATACAGGTTGGAAGTTGTTTTCTATTATACCAAGCCTCTGTACGGACGTTTGGATGTTTTTGATGCTATGCTGGAAAGCTGGAACCAGTACACACAACGGATGCGTTACTATTTCCGGGCAAACAATATCACCGAAAACGAACGCCAGGTGGTCATATTGCTCACCGCCTGCGGCCCGCATACGTTTGGGGTGATTAGGAGCCTTACGTACCCAGCTGCGCCGGACACCAAAACGTTTGATGAACTTGTGAATATAGTGAGGCAACATTTTAACCCAACCCCGTCCACGATAGTCCAGCGTTACCGGTTTAATACCACTGAGAGGACCCCTGGAGAATCCCTTGCCGATTTTCTATCCAGGCCATGCAGGATTGCGGAGTACTGTGACTATGGTGAGACCTTGTCAGAAATGTTACGCGACCGTTTGGTTTGCGGTATTAACAATGCTGCCACCCAGAGAAAGTTGTTAGCTGAGCCAACATTGACTTTTCAACAGGCCATTCAAATAGTATTGTCCCGAGAGAGCGCAGAACGAGGAGTGCAGGAGCTACAGGGAATGGAAGTGCATGCCTTGGGGTACAACCCCTTCCGTCCGAAAATGACCCCCCGCACTCCTGCGGTACCTTGGGCGAGGCAACGTCCGGACCGACGCCAGTGGCCATCGGACATTCCTCCCCGAAGGGAGCCTTCTCCAGAACCAATGGATGAGGAGCCATGTCCGTGTCAGACTTGTAGGCGCCGACCCCGTCACGGACGGCGGTCCTTTGGGCGCCAGAGGAACCGTCGTTCCGACCGAAACTGGGACCAGCCCAGGGGCCGTAACTGGGACCAGTCCAGGGGCCGTACCTTCCATGTGGATGAACCTGCAGCAACTACTCCTGAGGACGTGGAGACGGAGGACGACTGCCTGCAGCTGCATTTTGTGGCAGCTCCCCCATTAAGGTGACAGTACGTGTCAATGGCCACCCGCTTGAGATGGAGTTGGACACAGGCGCAGCGGTCTCCGTGATCACCCAGAGAACATTTGACCGCATCAAGCAGGGTATACAGACCCTTACATTAACCAACTCACAGGCCAGGTTGGCCACCTACATGGGGGAACCACTGGACATTGCAGGAACTACAATGACCCCTGTTGTTTATGGATGCCAGGAGGGGCGTTTCCCACTTATCGTGGTGCGCGGCCATGGGCCCAGCCTGTTGGGTCGGGACTGGTTGCGCCATTTGCGGTTGCAATGGCAGCACATCCTCCAAACAGTTTCTGAAGGGTTGACTGAGGTGCTAGGACGATACCCAGATGTATTCCAGCCTGGTTTGGGGAAAATAAAAGGGGCCGTAGTCCGTATCCAAGTCGAACCAGGAGCCACGCCGCGCTATTTCTGGGCGCGCCCGGTGCCTTACGCCTTGCTCGAGAAGGTAGAAGGGGAGCTCACTCGTTTGGAGAGTTTGGGTATTATCAGGCCCGTCCGTTTTGCTGACTGGGCAGCACCAATTGTACCTGTAATGAAGCCAGATGCCACAGTTCGCTTGTGTGGCGACTATAAACTTACAGTGAATACGGCTTCCCGACTCGACCGATATCCAATGCCTCGCATAGAGGATCTCTACGCCAAGCTTGCAGGCGGACTCTCGTTCACAAAATTAGATATGAGTCACGCCTACCTGCAGTTGGAGCTGGACCCTGCCTCCCGACCATATTTAACGATTAATACACACTGGGGCCTGTATGAATATACACGGTTGCCCTTTGGAGTATCCTCTGTTTGCGCAATTTTTCAACGTGTTATGGAGGGCATTTTGAGAGGTTTACCACGTGTTGCTGTGTACTTAGATGACGTTTTGATTACAGGGACGTCGGAGCAGGAACATTTGGAAAATCTGGAGGCTGTCCTTAGACGCCTTTCGGAGGCTGGAGTCCGTTTACGTCGCACAAAGTGCATATTTCAGGCAAAGGAAGTAGTCTACCTAGGTTATCGGGTGGACCGCGAAGGTTTGCACCCCGTCGCAGAGAAGGTGCGTGCAATTCAACAGGCCCCTGCCCCGACTGACACTTCGCATCTTCGTTCTTTTCTCGGTCTCGTAAACTATTATGGGAAGTTCCTCCCCAATCTGGCAGCTACGCTGGCCCCTTTGCACCTTCTGCTAAAGAAAAATCACACCTGGGTTTGGGGTCAGCCGCAAGAAACCGCTTTCCGGCGGGTAAAGCAACAATTGTCGTTGTCTGGGTTACTAACCCACTATGATCCTGGAAAGCCTTTGCTCGTCACATGTGATGCATCCCCGTATGGTATTGGGGCCGTCCTGTCCCACAAGATGGAGAATGGGGCCGAGCGACCGATAGCTTTCGCCTCCCGCACATTGACTGCAGCGGAGAAAAAGTACGCGCAGATCGAGAAGGAGGGCCTGGCAGTGGTTTTTGCGGTGAAACGCTTCCACCAGTGTATGGCCGCCATTTCACTATCGTGACTGATCATAAGCCTCTGCTGGGACTTTTCAGAGAGGATAAGCCAATACCGCCCATTGCTTCTGCACGGATCCAGCGCTGGGCTTTGTTGCTTGCTGCATACGAGTATTCTCTGGAGCACAAACCAGGTACGCAGATAGCAAATGCCGACGCACTGAGCCGATTGCCTTTATCGACCGGCCCCATGTCGACCCCCACGACCGATGAGGTAGTTGCAACCCTACATTTTATGGACACCTTGCCTGTCACGGCATCACAGATCCGTGAGTGGACCCAGACGGAGCCAGTCCTGTCAAAGGTTGGCACATAGTCCTGTATGGTGGGCAGCATAGACAGCTCCCAGGCGAGTTGCGGGCATTTTCCTCCAAGCTGTCAGAATTCAGCGTGGAAGACGGCATCCTCTTGTGGGGGACGCGTGTGATTGTCCCGGAAAAAGGCCAGGAGCTGTTACTAACAGACTTGCACAATGGGCATCCAGGTGTGACCAAAATGAAAATCTTGGCCCGGAGTTATGTCTGGTGGCCAGGCCTCGACACCGACATTGAGAAGGTGGCCCAAAACTGCTCCATTTGCCAAGAGCGTCAGAAGCTTCCGCCGGCCGCGCCCCTACGTCACTGGGAATGGCCAGGGCGGCCTTGGGCAAGCTTGCATGCAGATTTCGCAGGCCCTTTTCAAGGATCCTTGTTCCTTCTATTAATTGACGCCCAGTCTAAATGGCTAGAGGTGCATAAGATGCAGGGGACAACGTCCTGCGCAACAATTGAAAAGATGCGTTTGTCGTTTAGTACGCATGGCCTCCCCGAGGTGCTGGTCACGGATAACGGCACTCCATTCACGAGTGAGGAGTTGCAATGTTCACGAAGATGAACGGCATACGCCATATCCGCACTGCCCCTTACCACCCGGCTTCAAATGGGTTGGCAGAGCGCGCAGTGCAGACATTCAAAAGAGGCCTTAAGAAGCAGTCTTCCGGGTCAATGGACACGAGACTGGCTTGCTTTTTGTTTACGTATAGGACCACCCCCCATGCGGTGACTGGGGTAGCTCACGCAGAGCTCCTAATGGGCCGGAGACTTCGCACCCGCCTTAGTCTGGTTTTCCCGGACATTGGCGCAAAAGTACGCCGCACACAAGAACGGCAGGGACAGGAATTTTCTTGCATCGGCCGATTCGGCAGTTTGCGCCCGGTGACCCAGTGTTCGTTCGGAATTTTGCTGGTGGTGCCCAGTAGGTTCCTGGTGTAATCTTTCGCCAAACGGGCCCTATATCTTACCAGGTGCAAGCCCAGGGTCGTCTCCAGCGCAAACATGTAGACCACGTTCGGTCCAGAAGACTATCCCCTCAAAAGATTCCCCGCCCCCGGAGCTCATTTCTACAGCCGCAGAGACCAGAGACAAGGGAAGGTAGTCCTCACAATCTTCCACTGGTGCCTCACTCAAAGCCTGCGCAGGTTGTTACAGAACCGAATGGAGATAGAGACGCTGACATGACGGAGGCAGCAGACTCTGACTCCGAGATGGAGACACAGGATGCATCAGAGGGGGAATCCTCGGGTCCACGGGCCGTGGATGTACAACCGTTGCGCCGTTCATCACGGAAGCGCCGGTCTCCGTCTCGTTACACGCTGCCTGATCCAGCGCCACGTGCAAATGGTGTCCGGCCTGCGGCCAAACGAGTCCGACGCCCTCCTTCGCCAGGGTCTTCGGTGAATTCCTTGGACTTTGGGGGGGGAGGGATGTTATAACCTGCCTACTTACCATTGGCTGGGGACTAATGACAATCCCACAATCCTGTGGGAGTATGAGCTTCCCCAATGAGGGGGGCGGAGAAACCATTAGTAAACTCCTAGCATAAATAAAGCTGGCCAGTTTAGGATCCAGCAGGAATGAGTGTGCAGCAAGGGAAGTTGCTGCTGCTGTTATAAATATATGTTATTGTAAATAAATGTTATTACTTTGTATCCTTAAAACTCGTGCTGGATTCTTCGTGGCCCTCACAAAAAGTGGTTTGTTAGTTTTAAGGAACTGTCCAAGAAACTCCAAATGCCTGGTCCCAGGCTTTTCAGGTACTTTCAGATTTGTGATTCTTCATGCAAGGCTTTCCCTTACTTTCCCTTGGCACCACCCTCTTCCCTGTTGAAGAGGATTTTGCCTTTGGCTGGGTCTGATGGGGGCTATTTTGGGCATATATGGCCATATCCTCTCAGAGGAGTCAGCTTGAGGGAGGTGAGGGCAAAATGGTAGGGTAAATTGGGTCCCATTCTGGATGGTGAGGTGTGGAGTGAGGCCCTTTGCAGGGTCACTCACACATTTTCAAGTGCTCGGCTAAGTTTGATTCAATTCAAGGTGGTGCATAGGGAGCATCTGACTACAGCAAGGTTGAGTGGATTTTTCTCTGGGATGGAGGATAAGTGTGCGCGTTACTCTTGGGGGCAGCCTACCGCACTCATATATTCCGGTCTTGTCCCAAGTTGGTAAGCTTCTGGGTTTCTTTCTTCAACACCATGTCAGAGATACTCAACGTTGATTTGGATTCATGTCTGATGGTGGCCATATTAGAAATATCAGACCGGTGCTTCAGTCGGGGTGAAGATGGATGTCCTCACCTTCATCTCATTGATAGCCCAGAGGAGAGTTCTGCTTGGGTGGAGGCCTCCTACTCTGCCTAAAGCCTCGGCTTGGTTGGGTGGCCGTATGTTTTTTCTCCATTGGGAGAAGGTTAAGTACACCGTTAGAGGGTCAGTAGAAGGATTCTGCTTAAGATGGCAACCATTCATTTACTTTTTTGAGGAGCTAGTCACTGTCAGCTGTTAAGAGGTTTAGTTTAGTTTTTTAGGGGGTTAAAGTTAGTGTTTTTGCTTGTTTGTTTCTTTCTTCCATTATGTAATTTTAGTTAATTATTCTGGATGGTTTTGTCAATATGAAATTTTTTTAATAACCTTTTTTTGAAAAAGAACAGAGTTTTATTTAAATTGAGAAAAACTGCAGAAAGCTGCAACACAAAGGGACTTGTGAGAATCACAGAAAGGTAGCAGAGGGGCAGCAGGCAATCAGAAAGGCTAATGGAATGTTGGTCCTTATTTCAAGTGGGTTGGAGTATAAGAGTCGGGAGGTCTTGCTACAACTGTACAAGGAACTGGTGAGACCACATCTGGAGAACTGTGAGCAGATTTGGTCCCCTTATTGAAGGAAATATATTATTTTATTGGGGGCGGTTCAGCGAAAGTTCACCAGGATGATCGCTGGTATAGAGGGATTGTCTTATGGGCAAAGGCTAGGATTCTACTAATTGAAATTTAGAAGAATGAGACATGACCTCATTGAAACACATTGGATTCGCAAGGAGCTTGACAAGGTAAATGCTGAGAGGATGTTTCCCTTCATGGGAGAGTCTCAGACCAGAGGGCAGAGTCTCAGAATAAAGGGGTATCAATTAAGACTAAGATGAGGAGAAATTTCTTCTCTCAGAGGATTGTGTGTCTTTGGAACCCCTTGCCACAAGAGCTGTGGGGGCAGAGTCCTTGTGTATATTTAAGGCTGAGATAGATTGTTGATCAGTAAGGGAATCAAGGGTTACAGGGAAAGGGCAGGAAAGTGGATGTGGGGAATATCAGACCCTATTGAATGGCAGAGCAGGCTCGAGGAGCGAACAGCCTACTCGTGTTCCTATTATGGTCCTATGATCTTTTAATAGGTGGCTGATCATTTAGATCTGAGATCAGAAATGTCCTCATTCGCCAGGTTGTTTATTTTTAGAATTCTCTAAAGACTTCTGGATGTTCCCTTGTTGAATATGTTTAAGGATGAGAGTGTCAGAACTTTGCTCTCTCAGGGAACGAAGACATACGGAAATTTTCCATGGAGACTTAGAACACAGAACATAGAAAAATACAGCACAGAACAGGCCCTTCGGCCCATGATGTGTGCCGAACCTTTGTCCTAGATTAATCATAGATTATCATAGAATTTACAGTGCAGAAGGAGGCCATTCGGCCCATTGAGTCTGCACCGGCTCTTGGAAAGAGCACCCTACCCAAGGTCAACACCTCCACCCAACACTAAGGGCAATTTTGGACACAAAAGGCAATTTATCATGGCCAAGCCACCTAACCTGCACATCTTTGGGCTGTAGGAGGAAACCAATTGCTTCACAGCTCCAGGGTCCCAGGTTCGATTCCGGCTTGGGTCGCTGTCTGTGAGGAGTCTGCACATCCTCCCCGTGTGTGCGTGGGTTTCCTCCGGGTGCTCCGGTTTCCTCCCACAGTCTAAAGATGTACAGGTTAGGTGGATTGGCCATGCAGAATTGCCCTTAGTGTCCAGAATTGCCCATAGTGTTGGGTGGGGTTGCTGGGTTATGGGGATAGGGTGGAGGTGTGGACCTTGGGTAGGTTGCTCTTTCCAAGAGCCGGTGCAGACTTGATGGGCCGAATGGCCTCCTTCTGCACTGTAAATTCTATGAAATTACCAAGTACCAAATCCAATATTGCCTCCCCTCTGGTCGGACAATCTACATACTGTGTTAGAAAAGTTTCCTGGACACACTGCACAAACACCACCCCATCCAAACTATTTGATCTAAAGAGTTTCCACTCAATGTTTGGGAAGTTAAAGTCACCCATGACTACTACCCTGTGACTTCTGCACCTTTCCAAAATCTGTTTCCCAATCAGTTCCTCCACATCTCTGCTGCTATTGGGGGGCCTATAGAAAACTCCTAACAAGGTGACTGCTCCTTTCCTATTTCTGACTTCAACCCATACTACCTCAGTAGGCAGATACTCCTCAAACTGCCTTTCTGCAGCTGTTATACTATCTCTAATTAACAATGCCACCCACCCCCCCCACCTCTTTTACCACCCTCCCTAATCTTATTGAAACATCTATAACCAGGGACCTCCAACAACCATTTCTGCCCCTCTTCTATCCAAGTTTCCGTGATGGCCACCACATCGTAGTCCCAAGTACCGATCCATGCCTTAAGTTCACCCACCTTATTCCTGATGCTTCTTGCGTTGAAGTATACACACTTCAACCCATCTCCGTGCCTGCAGGTACTCTCCTTTGTCAGTGTTCCCTTCCTCACTGCCTCACTACACGTTTTGGCGTCCTGAATATCGACTAGCTTAGTTGCTGGACTACAAATCCGGTTCCCATTCCCCTGCCAAATTAGTTTAAACCCTCCCGAAGAGTACTAGAAAACCTCCCTCCCAGGATACTGGTG
Organism: Scyliorhinus torazame; assembly: GCF_047496885.1. NCBI lineage: Eukaryota > Metazoa > Chordata > Chondrichthyes > Carcharhiniformes > Scyliorhinidae > Scyliorhinus > Scyliorhinus torazame. The sequence continues at coordinate 141,698,466 of NC_092725.1, forward strand.
CCCCTCTGGTTCAGATGCAACCCGTCCTGCTTGTACAGGTCCCACCTTCCCCAGAATGCGCTCCAATTATCCAAATACCTGAAGCCCTCCCTCCTACACCATTCCTGCAGCCACGTGTTCAGCTGCACTCTCTCCCTATTCCTAGCCTCGCTATCACGTGGCACCGGCAACAAACTAGAGATGACAACTCTGTCTGTCCTGGCTTTTAACTTCCAGCCTAACTCCCTAAACTCGTTTATTACCTCCACACCCCTTTTCCTACCTACGTCATTGGTACCAATGTGCACCACGACTTCTGGCTGCTCCCCCTCCCACTTAAGGATCCTGAAGATATGATCCGAGACATCCCTGGCCCTGGCACCCGGGAGGCAACATACCTTCCGGAAGTCTCGCTCGTGACCACAGAATCTCCTATCTATTCCCCTAATCATTGAATCTCCTACTACTATTGCTTTTCTATTCTCCCCCCTTCCCTTCTGAGCCCCAGAGCCAGACTCAGTGCCAGAGACCTGGCCGCTAGGGCCTTCCCCCGGTAGGTCATCCCCCCCAACAGCATCCAAAATGGTGTACTTGTTTTGAAGGGGAACGGCCATGAGGGATCCCTGCACTGTCTACCTGTTTGTTTTCTTTCCCCTGACTGTAACCCAGCTACTCTTGTCCTGTACCTTGGGTGTGGTTACCTCCCTGTAACTCTTCTCTATCACCCCCTCTGCCTCCCGGATGATCCGGAGTTCATCCAGCTTCAGCTCCAGTTCCCTAACACTGTCTTTGAGGAGCTGGAGTTGTCAGCGGGGACACCGGTGGTATCCCTCACCACCCACATCCTACAGGAGGAGCATGCAACTGGCCTAGCCTCCATCCCCTCTTACCTTACAGAATATAGATGCCCTGTGGGCCAACTGGACCTCCACCCTCCGACTCTGCTCCCAGTCAGCTGCACTCTCTATAAACTCCTGGCTCCCTTCTCGCTCTTTGCGGAAATGTAGGAAACAAAATGAAAGGAGCACCTTACTCCCTCCTCACCGAACTCCCTCAGTCACCAAACTCTCACTATAGCACTCAAATGCAATAAATTCAGGTTCCGGGTGCGGCGATGACCAGCTGAGTCGCACGTTTCGGCAGCTCCCTGTGAAACGGACTTTTGGGCTCTTGATAGGAGCCCCAACGGCAATTTTAACGGCTGAAAACACCGTGCGGTAAACCAGAAGGGTGTTCCCCCTGGACACGGATGGAAAAAGGAGAGGAAAGTGGCCGGATTGCAGCGGATCCTTTGGAACAACGGCAAGGAAGGCAAGCAGAAACCAAGATGGCGTCGGAAGGTGGCAGTTTCATATGGGGCCCTGAACAACAAGAGTTTTTGAAACGCTGCGTGGAGGAGATAAAAAAGGAAATGAAGAAAGAGTTGTTGGCCCCGATACTACAGGCGATTGAAGGGCTGAAAGAGGAACAAAAGACCCAGGAGCAGGAGCTTCGGGTCGTGAAGGCGAAAGCAGCAGAGAATGAAAACGACATACAGGGCCTGGTGGTGAAGTCGGAGATACAGGAGGCACACCAGAAACGATCTGTGGAGAGGTTGGAGGCACTGGAAAATAACGCAAGGAGGAACAACTTGAGGATTCTTGGCCTTCCTGAAGGTGTGGAGGGGGCGGACGTCGGGGCATATGTGAGCACGATGCTGCACTCGTTAATGGGAGTGGAGGCCCCGACGGGTCCGTTGGAGGTGGAGGGAGCATACCGAGTTATGGTGCGAGGACCGAGAGCAGGAGAAGCTCCCAGAGCCATAGTGGTGAGATTTCTCCGTTTTAAGGATAGAGAAATGGTCCTTAGATGGGCGAAGAAAACTCGGTGTAGTAAATGGGAGAACGCGGTGATCCGCGTCTATCAAGATTGGAGTGCGGAGGTGGCGAGAAGGAGGGCGAGCTTTAATCGGGCCAAAGCGGTACTTCACAAAAAAAAGATAAAGTTTGGAATGCTGCAACCGGCAAGACTGTGGGTCACATATCAAGGGAGGCACCACTACTTTGAGACGGCGGATGAAGCGTGGACTTTTATTGTAGAAGAAAAATTGGAATGATTGGACTACGAAAATGAACGTTTGGACAAAGTGGTGGGACGAGTGGGGGGGGGGGGGGCGAAGAGGGATTGTATGATTAATCCTGCGGTATGGTAACTTTTCTTTCTCCCACAGGTGGTGATGGGGGAGGTGGGGAGGGAGAGGAGATGGGGCGTTGGCCATGGGAGGCGGGGCCGAGGGAGAGGCGCGGGCTTGGTTCCCGCGCTATGATAATTATGGCGGGAATAGAGAAGCAGGAAGGAGGGGGCGCCGCACGGGGCGAGCCGTGATCACGGGGGGAAGCCGAGGTCAGCCAGAGTTTGCTGACTTCTGGGAGCAACATGGGGGGAGTAATTACGCTAGCGGGGGGTCTAGCGGGGGGGGGGGGGAGGGGGGAATTACTGGGTTGCTGCTGCTGGGGAAAGGGGGGAGTGGGTGCGGGAAAGGATGGGCGGGGGGGCACCGTCTGGGAGAAATACAGCCGCGTGGGAACTGGGCGAGAAGCTGGAAAAAGATGATGGCTAACCGGCAAGGGGGGGGGGTGGGAAGCCCCCCAACTCGGCTGATCACGTGGAACGTGAGGGGGCTTAACGGGCCGATAAAGAGGGCACGAGTACTCGCACACCTTAAGAAACTTAAAGCAGATGTGGTCATGTTACAGGAAACGCACCTGAAACTGATAGATCAGGTTAGGTTGCGCAAAGGATGGGTAGGGCAGGTGTTCCATTCGGGGCTGGATGCGAAAAACAGGGGGGTGGCTATATTAGTGGGGAAGCGGGTAATGTTCGAGGCGAAGACTATAGTGGCGGATAACGGGGGCAGATACGTGATGGTGAGTGGCAAATTACAGGGAGAGATGGTGGTGTTGGTAAACGTGTATGCCCCGAATTGGGACGATGCCAATTTTATGAGGCGAATGCTAGGACGCATCCCAGACCTAGAGACCGGAAAGCTGATAATGGGGGGAGACTTTAACACGGTGTTGGAACCAAGGCTGGATAGGTCGAAGTCCAGGACTGGTAGGAGGCCGGCAGCAGCCAAGGTGCTTAAGGATTTTATGGAGCAGATGGGAGGGGTGGACCCGTGGAGATTCAGTAGACCTAGGAGTAAGGAGTTCTCGTTTTTCTCCTATGTCCATAAAGTCTATTCACGCATAGACTTTTTTGTGTTGGGTAGGGCATTGATCCCGAGGGTGAGGGGAACGGAATATACGGCTATAGCCATTTCGGATCATGCCCCACACTGGGTAGACTTGGAGATAGGGGAGGAAACAAGAGGGCGTCCACCCTGGAGAATGGATATGGGACTAATGGCGGATGAGGGGGTGTGCTTAAGGGTGAGGGGATGCATTGAAAAGTACTTGGAACTCAATGACAATGGGGAGGTTCAGGTGGGAGTGGTCTGGGAGGCGTTGAAGGCGGTGGTTAGGGGGGAGCTGATATCAATAAGGACACATAAAGGGAAGCAGGAGAGTAAGGAACGGGAGCGGTTGTTGCAAGAACTTTTGAGGGTGGACAGACAGTATGCGGAAGCACCGGAGGAGGGACTGTATAGGGAAAGGCAAAGGCTGCATGTGGAATTTGACTTGCTGACCACAGGCACTGCAGAGGCACAATGGAGGAAGGCGCAGGGTGTACAGTATGAATATGGAGAGAAGGCGAGCAGATTGCTGGCACACCAATTGAGGAAAAGGGGAGCAGCGAGGGAAATAGGGGGGGTGAGAGACGAAGATGGAGAGACGGAGCGGGGAGCGGAGAGAGTGAATGAAGTGTTTAAGACATTTTATAAAAAATTGTATGAAGCTCAACCCCCGGATGGGAGGGAGAGAATGATGGAGTTTTTGGATCGGCTGGAAATTCCCAAGGTGGAAGAGCAGGAAAGGATGGGATTGGGAGCACAGATCACGGTAGAAGAAGTGGTGAAAGGAATTAGGAACATGCAGACGGGAAAGGCCCCGGGACCGGACGGATTCCCAGTTGAATTTTACAGAAAATATTTGGACTTGCTCGCCCCGCTACTGACGAGGACCTTCAACGAGGCAAAGGAAAGGGGACAACTGCCCCCGACTATGTCAGAAGCAACGATATCGCTTCTTTTAAAGAAGGAAAAGGATCCGCTACAATGCGGGTCCTACAGACCAATCTCCCTCCTCAATGTAGATGCCAAGGTCTTGGCCAAGGTAATGGCAATGAGAATAGAGGAATGTGTCCCGGGGGTGGTTCATGAGGACCAAACTGGGTTTGTGAAGGGGAGACAGCTGAACACGAACATACGGAGGTTGTTAGGGGTAATGATGATGGCCCCACCAGAGGGTGAAACGGAGATAGTAGTGGCGATGGATGCCGAGAAAGCATTTGATAGAGTGGAGTGGGATTATCTGTGGGAGGTGTTGAGGAGATTTGGGTTCGGAGAGGGGTATGTTAGATGGGTGCAGCTGTTGTATAGGGCCCCAGTGGCGAGTGTGGTCACGAATGGACGGGGATCGGCATATTTTCGGCTCCATAGAGGGACAAGGCAGGGATGTCCTCTGTCCCCATTACTGTTTGCACTGGCGATTGAGCCCCTGGCGATAGCGCTGAGAGGTTCCAAGGGATGGAGGGGAATACTTAGGGGAGGAGAAGAACACCGGGTATCTTTATATGCGGATGATCTGCTACTATATGTGGCGGATCCAGCGGAGGGGATGCCAGAAATAATGCGGATACTTGGGGAGTTTGGGGATTTTTCAGGGTATAAATTGAATATGGGAAAGAGTGAGCTGTTTGTGGTGCATCCAGGGGAGCAGAGTAGAGAAATAGAAGACCTACCGTTGAGGAAGGTAACAAGAGACTTTCGTTACCTGGGGATCCAGATAGCTAAGAATTGGGGCACATTGCACAGGCTAAATTTGACGCGGTTGGTGGAACAGATGGAGGAAGATTTCAAGAGATGGGACATGGTAGCATTGTCAATGGCAGGGAGGGTGCAGGCAGTTAAGATGGTGGTCCTCCCGAGATTCCTTTTTGTGTTTCAGTGTCTCCCGGTGGTGATCACGAAGGCTTTTTTCAAAAGGATAGAAAAGAGTATTATGGGTTTTGTTTGGGCCGGGAAGACTCCGAGAGTGAGGAAGGGATTCTTACAGCGTAGTAGGGATAGGGGGGGGCTGGCATTACCGAGCCTAAGTGAGTATTATTGGGCCGCTAATATTTCAATGGTGAGTAAGTGGATGGGAGAGGAGGAAGGAGCGGCGTGGAAGAGATTAGAGAGGGCGTCCTGTAGGGGGACCAGCCTGCAGGCTATGGTGACAGCCCCATTGCCGTTCTCACCAAGGAACTATACCACGAGTCCGGTGGTGGTAGCTACACTGAAGATTTGGGGACAGTGGAGACGACATAGGGGAAAGACCGGAGCACTGGGGGGGTCCCCGATAAGAAACAACCATAGGTTTGCCCCGGGGGGAATGGATGGGGGATATGGAATGTGGCAAAGAGCAGGTATAACGCAATTGAAAGATCTATTTGTGGATGGGAAGTTTGCGAGTCTGGGAGCGCTGACCGAGAAATATGGGTTGCCCCAAGGGAATGCATTCAGGTACATGCAATTGAGGGCTTTTGCGAGGCAGCAGGTGAGGGAATTCCCGCAGCTCCCGACACAAGAGGTGCAGGACAGAGTCATCTCAAAGAAATGGGTGGGGGACGGTAAGGTGTCGGATATATATAGGGAAATGAGAGACGAAGGGGAGACTATGATGGACGAACTAAAAGGGAAATGGGAAGAAGAGCTAGGGGAGGAGATTGAGGAGGGGATGTGGGCAGATGCCCTAAACAGGGTAAACTCGTCGTCCTCGTGCGCCAGGCTAAGCCTGATTCAGTTTAAGGTATTACACAGGGCACATATGACTGGAACACGGCTCAGTAAATTTTTTGGGGTGGAGGATAGGTGTGCGAGGTGCTCGAGAAGCCCAGCGAATCATACCCATATGTTTTGATCACGCCCGGCACTACAGGGGTTTTGGATGGGGGTGACAAAGGTGCTTTCAAAAGTAGTAGGAGTCCGGGTCGAACCAAGCTGGGGGTTGGCTATATTTGGGGTTGCACAAGAGCCGGGAGTGCAGGAGGCGAAAGAGGCCGATGTTTTGGCCTTTGCGTCCCTAGTAGCCCGGCGCAGAATATTGCTAATGTGGAAAGAAGCCAAGCCCCCGGGGGTGGAGACCTGGATAAATGATATGGCGGGGTTCATAAAGTTAGAGCGGATTAAGTTCGTCCTAAGGGGGTCGGCTCAAGGGTTTACTAGGCGGTGGCAACCGTTCGTCGAATATCTTGCGGAAAGATAGATAGGGGAGAACAAAGAAGGCAGCAGCAGCGGCCCAGGACTTGGGGGGGGGGGGGGATGGGGGGGGGGTGGCCTGAGACAAGGCAGTTGCCAATTAGGGCTAGTTTTTTTTTTTTGTTATTTAATATTTATTTATTTGTTGTTGTTTTTGTTTAAATTTAAAAAAGGTCATTATTATCTGTATTGTTACAATGTTGTGTAAAGGATGCACAATGTACTGTGTTGGTTGACCAAAAATTTTCAATAAAATATTATTTAAAAAAAAATGCAATAAATTCAGCACTCCCTCAGTCACCAAACTCTCATTATAGCACTCAAATGCACCAAATTCAGCACTCCCTCAGTCACCAAACTCTCACTATAGCACTCAAATGCACCAAATTCAGCACTCCCTCAGTCACCAAACTCTCATTATAGCACTCAAATGCACCAAATTCAGCACTCCCTCAGTCACCAAACTCTCACTATAGCACTCAAATGCACCAAATTCAGCACTCAGTGCAAACAAAGTCTGCACTGTCGGGGATCACTTCTATACTGTGAATCTAGCTTCTGAAAACTGGCCTAATCCAATTAACTAATTAACAAGCTCCAGCTGCTACAAGTAGAACCTTTGTTTAAAGCTGATTGAAAATTCACCTTCTAATTTCATCATTCATAGGGAGTCTCCTGGGTGAAGCTGTTCTGTGTTTGCCATCCCTGGCCTAGATAATGTGTTCCAAATCCTGGAGTGAAGCTTGAACAGTCTCCCAGAAGTAGTACCATTGACACTTGTTAACATTATTACTTAACATTACAGACATCAGAATGCCAATATATTTTTTGTTTCGTCAAATTTTCCAAGAAATATTCACTCAGACTTCCAATGAATCCTCTCCAGTTTGTGGACTGAGGTGGATTTCTGTTGCCAGTCACCACTGGTCCGCTAGATGTAGCACGTCTGGAGGTGGAACTCGGGCGCAATGGGGGATTGACGCAACGAAGCTGTCGGTTAAGGAAGTCGCAGGAGAAACTCCTCAAAATTCCAGGAATTTCAACCAACTTTACTAATATGTACTGAAAACGAACCTGCAATAATTACGAAAGAGGATCTTTTTCAAGATATTCAATGAAAGTAGAACAAACCAAGGAGGTTTTGTAACGCCCTTTCATTTCTTCGTGTTACAAAACGAAACTAACTGGATTTCATTGACGTAGAGTCTGCGGCTGGAATCAGACCACAAATCAGACGAGCAAGGGCCAAGGACCCAGGATCATTCATGAGGCATGGAAATATTTTAAATTAGAGAAAAAGAAAAATAATTTGAACGGAGTAATATTTGTGAATTGTAACACTCCAAAGTGGTTTAAGGAAATGTAAACAATTCCATCCCGTCAGGCGTGATCAAAAATTCAACCTGTCACAAATCCGAAATGATAACTATTTCAGTAAGTTTCATTATTAAAATAATCAGAAAAAGCGAAGTTCACCATGAACAAATATATTAAACTGTTAAAAATACATGCCAGACATTACCCAATTGTATTGAAATGTATTCAAAACACTGATCCCGCAGAATGAATTCCCGCTTCATTTATTTGAAATGAACCCTCTTCTCCAAAATGTGAACAAATCTGGGAAAAGTTTAGGTTGTCACCAGCTCACTGAACTTATAGAATCACGAACTAGTTAGTCGGATCCCACAAACAAGTTGAACAATTGTTAGAATCGCAGGAACCAAAAGATATTGCTACGCGCTCAAGCCAACGAGCTTTTCTTTAACGGGTGTTAAATCTGATCCCCGAACCCATTCCAGCAATGGCACCCGAAACGCCGCCCGCCACCAATCTCGTATCCTGGACAATCGCTGAGCCGAGGATGAAAAGACCAAGAGATGTATCCTCCAGTGTTTCTTTTGTATTTGTCATATATTGATCTGAATGGTTTCGAGGGAAAGTAAAGTTATATTTTAGTTCCGGTAGATCCTTTTACCTCCCCCTTAGCTCCATGAGAGGCTGTAGCCAGGAGCCTTGACGAGAACAGTGCCCAAGTCTGGACAATTTAATTACAACATTTACTTGAGATTGACAAGTATATTGTGTGCAGGAGGGAGCTTCTCTTAGCACCTAATTTCAAGTGGTGACAAGTAGATATTAAGTACCATGTAAGTACTTAGATATTTACAGTATATCTATATATAAATAATTGCATCCGGTTACATTTTAGTTAGTGTGTAGTATTCTTCGCTGGCAGAAACAAGTTACACGGCACCTTCCCGCCCCCCCCCCCTCATGGAGCTCACCGCCAGGAACAATAGACCTCACTAGCTTCTCAATTGTGTTAGATGTTGGCAGCAGATGTGACTGTCCGCCACCTGCTAACATTAACACTTCCAAACTTTAACTTTACAAAGTGTCCATGCAAGCCATGCACCTGTACCAGCCAGGCAGCCGGGGTTAAGGAATTTTCTTGAATATATTGGTTTCAATGTAATCCGATAATCATCTGTGGCTCAGTTAGCAGCACTAGTGCCTCTGAATCAAAAGGTTCCAGCTCATGTCCTACTCCAGAGCTTGAGCACAAGAACCCAATGTTGTCACTCTTTTTTGCAGGAGATGTTAAACCAAAGTTCCATCTACCTACTCGGGTGGACGTAAAAGATTCCATAGCACTGTTCGTGCAGGGGAGTAGCCCCAATGTCCTGGCCAATATTTACCCCTCAATTAACATCATAGAATCAGATCATCTGGCAATTATCACATTGTTGTTTGTGAGAGTTTACTGCGTGCAAATTGGCTGCTGTGTTTCCCAATTACAACAGTGACTGACTGCACTTCAGAACTACTTTCACTGTGTAATGGGCTTTGAGACATCTAGGGCCGGGATTCTCCGAACCGGCGCCGGGTTGTGCCCCGACGCCGGCTTCCCCATTCTCCGGCGCCATTTTTCGGGAGCTGGCGGGATCACCGCCATGCCGTTCGGGGGTCATTGACAGCGGCCCCCCGGCAATTCTCCAGGCCCCGATGGGCCGAGTGGCCAACTAATTTTGCCGAGCTCCGCCAGCGTGGATTACTCACCTTCCACACGGCGGGAACTGGAAGGTGAGTGTGCGGGGGCTGTCCTGGAGAGGCCCCCATGGTGGCCTGGCCCGCGATCGGGGTCTACTGATCGGTGGGCGGGCTGGTTCCGTGGGGACCTACTTTAATCTGCGCTGGGCCTCTGTCGGGCTCCACCTTATCGCCCGGGTCCCGGCGCGGAGAAGGGAACCTCCGCGCATGCGCCGAATCACGCCAGCCGTTCCGCGCATATGCAAAAATACGGCGGTCGTTCTGCACCTGCGCGAAAATACGCCGGCCATTCTGCGCATACGCAGGCCGTTCCGCGCTGGCTGTAGCAGCGGGGAAGACTCCGGCGGCAACTTAGCCCCCGAGAAAGGTGAGAATTCCTCACTTTCGGGGGCCGTTGACGCCGGAGTGGGGACAAAGCCCCATTATTAGAGAATCCCGCCCAAAGTGTTTGTGAAAAGTGCTATATAAATGCAAGCCTTTCTTATGAATAACCTAAATCCAGACTCATTGCCGGGTCCATGTTGCTGCTATGCTATTGAAATTATAAAAAATATTGGTAATCATGTAGGTTGTTTTGTTCCATAGGCATTGACAATGCTACATTACTTTGAGAAAGGAGCAGAATTTATTTTTAAAAACTGTTCATCATGGGCAGAGAATGTTAGCAACACAAAAGCAAAATACTGCAGATGCTGGAATTCTGAAATAGAGGTGGAAAATGCTGGAAATATTTAGCAGGTTAGGTGAGAACCAGAATTAATGTTTCAGGTTGAGGATCTGTCATCAGAACCAATGTGGTCAGAAAATGTCAGCCCTGAAGAATTAAGCATTTCCATTTCAAGCATTGAGTTTAATTCCAAGATCAGTTCAGCTAGAACAAAGCCAGATGCAGAGCAAAGTTCCTTCCACCCTATCGGACAATATGCCTCAGTTCACCCATTTAAAGAATGCCAATTTTGATCCCCGTCATCAATATGATATGTGTAATGGAAAGTGCATAATGTTCACTCATAAGCATTTCTCATACCATGCTTAATGCAACAACAATCTGAATTTACAAAGCTATTTTCACATTTAAAAAAGTGTCCCAGGGTGCATCACAGGAATATTGTCAAACAAAATTTGACATGGAGTCTCATAAGCTGTCTTTAGGACAAATAACCAAAAGCTTGATCAAAAATGTAGGTTTTAAGGAATGTCTTGGAGGAGGAGAAACTATCTTGCATTGGTTAAATTCTAATTTTGCTTAAACCCCAATTTTGAAGAGTGACAGACACATTAATGATGTTACAGATAAGCTATCTGATAAAAGGCAAAGAGAATTGGCAAAATAAATAGAACACAAGTCATCATCTCAAACATGTTAAATCTCAATTTTTGGCCCTGAATAACCACTTTTCCCTTTTGGAATCAGGTCCTCACACTCCAAAAGCACGAGACAACAAATTACACAGGTCAATATTTAGTGCGACATTAAAATATTTTGGGGGTGTGAGGAAATGCCTCAAGCTGACTATTGTTTTTGTTCTCAATCAGTTCAATCTTGGATGAGCCTGGCCAAGAAGCACAAAACCAAAATTAATTCACGGATTTCCTGTTTACGTCATTCAGTACAACTCTAAGGTAGAACATTACCACACCGAACCATCATCGGTTTTCAGAACATGATGATTACTTTGTTTATAAAATGTATAGCTTTAAGTGTTTTCTTGCCTATGACTCTATAAAAGTTCAAATCTAAAAAATAGAAATATTGCACCACTGGTAGTTTTTACTAAATAGTTATTGTCTTCTTAATAGCCAGTTACTATATTATATTTAAAACCATTCCTTCAACATCCAACTGCTGTGTGATCTTTGACCTTTGTTGAACAATACCCATTATCGTGGCAACAGTCATGATGCATTTATTCTGCAGCATTGAAATCACTAATCAAAGGATAATTACAAGACAACAAGGATTATCTGCTCACAACATGGCTGATGACTTTGATGCACAACCCATGCACATGTGGGCAGTATGAATACAATGAAAGACAAAATTTGATAGAGCAGTCCACTCCACTGGCATGCTGAAACAGCACTCCTGCTGCAAGGACTACTCTGGAGGAGCAGTGCAGTAATTGGCAAAGTAAGTGTCAAGATTCATGGTAGTCTGCTGGACATTGCATAGCCTTGACCTCCTGAGGGCAAAACTCTTGCTACCAGCTATATGTGAGCAGCTGAGAAGGAGAAGGAGGAAGGGAAGTTGTAACTAGAACTCCTTTTAGGCCAGGTTATTCGTGAACAACTCTTCCGACTGCCTTACCTGTAAACCCAAACCAATTTTCCATTCACCAAGATCTTCTCTCTGTTAATGACCATCACAGCATTCACTTGATCACAATGCAAAAATAAAAGTCACCAAAAGCTAAACATTTTAAAATGAATTTATAAGTCAAAGCACGCCACATTGAATGCAAACATCAAATGATTATCCTTTAGTGTCTGTGATCCATGTGCCTTAGCCTGCCTTGGAACTCCTATGGCGTATTACCCCAGTGCCTATGGCATGCTGGAAGGGGAGACGGCAGATGGGTTTGGAGGATGACCTCAAGCAGCTCTGAACCTAGAAAGCACAGCTTTGCTCTGCACCATATCAGTTTTGGCAACAGCAGCCTGGGCTGACTTTTGACAGGCAACAGCCAATCACCTGAGTGGAAGCAACGGAACAATGAATGCTATCAAATGACTTTTGTTTTAAATGGAGCAGGAGTAAGAATTAGTCTCACTAATTTGATTGAATTTTTTGAGGTGACAAAAATGATTGACGAGGGAAGGGTTGTGGGTGTTGTCTACATGGACTTTAGTAAAGCATTTGATAAGGTCTCCCATGGCAGGCTGGTGCAAAAACTAGATCACGTGGGGTCAGGGGTGAACCAGCTGAATGGACCCAGAACTGGCTTGGCCATAGAAGACAGAGGGTAGCAGTGGAAGGGTGTTTTTCTGAATAGAGGTCTGTAACTAGTGGTGTTCCACAGGGATCAGTTCTGGGACCTCTGCTCTTTGTAATATATCTCAATGACTTGGAAAAAAACGTAGCGGGTCTGATTAGCACGTTTGTGGATGATACTAAGATTGTAGAAGTTGCGGATAGTGATGAAGATTGTCAGAGAACAAACAGGATATAGATAGGCTGCTAAATTGGGCAGAGAAATGGCAGATGGAATTTAACCCAAACAAATGCGAGATGATGCATTTTGGTAGATCCAGTTCAGGTGGGAGCTATAAAATAAATGGCAGAACCATTAAGACACAGAGAGATCTGGGTGTGCAGGTCCACAGATCCTTAAAGGCGGCAGCACAGGTGGAAATTGTGGTAAAGAAAGCATATGGCAAGTTTGCCTTCATAGGATGGGGCATCAAGTATAAAAGCTCCAAAATTATGTTACAGTTATATAGAACGTTGTTAGGCCACATTTGGAATATTGTGTCCAATTCTGGTCACTGCACTACCAGAAGGACGTGGAGGCTTTGGAGAGAGTACATAAAAGGTTTACCAGGGTGTTGCCTGGTACGGAAGGCATTAGCTATGAGGAGAGATTGAATAAACTGGGATTGATGGGGAAAAGGCAAGTCGGATGCTGGCGCATCAGCTTTGAAAGCAGGACACAGCTAGGGAGATCGGGGGAGTTAAGGATAGGGGAGGGAGTGTGGTGCGGAGTGGGGTTGGCATCAATGGGGTCTTCAGGGACGTTTATGAGGAACTGTATTGGTCCGATCCCCCACTGGAGGAGGGAGGGATGGGCCACTTTCTGGACCAATTGAGGTTTCCGAAGGTGGAGGAGGAACTGGTGGCGGGATTAGGGGCCCCGATTGGGCTGGAGGAGATGGCCAAAGGGATAGGGAGCATGCAGGTGGGGAAGGCAACGGGGCCAGATGGTTTCCCAGTCGTATTCTACAAAAAATATGTGGACCTGTTGGGCCCGTTGCTAGTTAGGACCTTCAATGAGGCAAGGGAGAGGGGGGCTTTGCCCCCGACAATGTCCCGGGCACTGATCTCCTTGATCCTTAAGCGGGACAAGGATCCCCTGCAGTGTGGGTCTTACAGGCCGATTTCATTGTTAAACGTAGATGCCAAGGTGCTGGCGAAGGCCTTAGCCACGAGAATTGAGGATTGTGTGCCGCAGGTGATCCACGAAGACCAGACGGGGTTCATGAAGGGGAGGCAGTTGAACGCGAATATGCGGAGGCTCCTGAACTTTATTATGATGCCGGCAAGGGAGAGGAGGCGGAGATAGTGGTGGCGATGGACGCTGAGAAGGCCTTCGATAGGGTAGAGTGGGGGTACTTGTGGGAGGTGCTGAAGAGGTTCGGGTTTGGGGAGGGGTTTGTCCGGTGGGTTAGGCTGTTGTACGAGGTCCCGATGGCGAGTGTGGCCACGAACAAGAGGAGGTCTGAGTACTTTTGGTTGCATCGAGGGACGAGGCAGGGGTGTTCCCTGTCCCCCCTGCTCTTCGCACTGGCAATTGAACCCCTGGCTATGGCACTGAGGGAGTCGAGGAACAGGAGGGGGTTGGTGCGGGATGGGGAGGAGCATAGGGTGTCGCTCTATGCGGACGACTTGCTGCTATATGTGGCGGACCCGGTGGGGGGAATGCCGGAGGTAATGAGGATCCTCAGGGAGTTCGGGGATTTCTCAGGGTACAAGCTCAACATAGGGAAGAGCGAGTTGTTCGTGGTTCACCCAGGGGACCTAGAGAGGAGGATTGGCGAGCTCCACTAAAAAGGGCGGAGAGGAGCTTCAGGTATTTGGGGGTCCAGGTGGCCAGGAGCTGGGTGGCCCTGCATTGACTTAATTTCACGAGGCTAGTGGAGCAAATGGAGGAGGAGTTTAAGAGGTGGGATGCGTTGCCGCTGTCACTGGCGGGTAGGATGCAGTCAGTCAAGATGACGGTGCTCCCAAGCTTTTTGTTCCTGTTCCAGTGCCTCCCCATTCTTATCCCGAAGGCCTTCTTTAGGCGGGTCAACAGGAGCATAACGGGGTTCGTGTGGGTGCGAGGGACTCCGAGGGTGAGAAGGGTGTTCCTGGAGCGGAGTAGGGATGAGGGGGGTGGGGGGGGCTGGCACTGCCCAACCTCTGTGGGTACTACTGGGCCGCCAATGTGACGATGGTGCGCAAGTGGGTGATGGAGGGGGAGGGGGCTGCATGGAAGAGGCTGGAGACGGCGTCTTGTGAGGGTACGAGCTTGAAGGCGCTGGCAATGGCGCCGCTGCCGCTCCCTCCAATGAGGTATACCACAAGCCCACTGGTGGCGGCTACCCTCAAAATCTGGGGGCAGTGAAGGCGGCACAGGGGGGAAGTGGGGGCCTCGGTGGGGACCCCAATACGGGGGAACCACCGGTTTGTCCAGGGAGAATAGGTGGAGGGTTTTCGGGGTGGCACAGGGCAGGGATAAGAAGGTTGGGGGGCCTGTTTGTGGATGGGAAGTTCGCGAGAATGGGTGAGCTGGAGGAGAAGTATGGGCTCCCCCCCGGGGAACACCGTTAGGTATTTACAGGTAAGGGCGTTTGCCAGGCGGCAAATGGTGGAATTCCCGCGGCTGCTGCCACGCACAGTACAGGACAGGGTGCTCTCGGGGTTTGGGTTGGAGAGGGGAAGATCTCGGCAACTTACCAAGTAATGCAGGAGGAGAAGGAAGCCTCGGTGGTGGAGTTGAAAGTTAAGTGGGAGGAGGAGTCGGGGGAGGAGATCGAGGAGGGGACGTGGGCAGATGCCCTTGGGAGGGTGAACTCTTCCTCTTCGTGCGCGAGGCTCAGCCTCATACAGTTTAAGGTGCTGCATAGGGCACACATGACCGGGACAAGGATGAGCCGGTTCTTTGGGGGTGAGGACAGGTGTGTTAGGTGCTCAGGGAGCCCAGCAAACCACAATCATATGTTCTGGGCATGCCCAGCGCTGGAGGAATTTTGGAAGGGTGTAGCGAGGACGGTGTCGAGGGTGGTAGGATCCAGGGTCAAACCGGGCTGGGGGCTCGCAATATTTGGAGTTGCAGGGGAGCCGGGAGTGCAGGAGGTGAAAGAGGCCAGTATTCTGGCCTTTGTGTCCCTGGTAGCCCGGCGAAGGATTCTTCTTCAGTGGAAGGATGCGAGGCCCCCAAGCGTGGAATCCTGGATCAACGATATGGTGGGGTTTATTAAATTGGAGAGGGTGAAATTTGCCTTAAGGGGATCGGTGCAAGGGTTTTTCAGGCGGTGGCAACCGTTATTGGACTTCCTGGCAGAATGGTAGACAATGGTCAGCAGCAGCAGCAACCCGGGGGGGGGGGGGGGTTCTATTTTATTTTTGTTTGTTTACACTGGGGGATCTGAGGGGGTGTATATATTTGCTATGTTTGCTATGTGTTAATTCGGGGTGTTAATTTATTATTTATGTATAGGGGGGAGGGGGGCACGGGAGTTGTTTTATTTTCTGTATTTAATTTTATTGGGTTCCTTTTTCATTTTGTTGTTGATATTTTGTGAAAACCTCAATAAAAAAAATTTTTAAAAAAAAGAATAAACTGGGACTGTTCTCCCCAGAGAGATGGAGGCGATGGGATGACCTGATAGTTGGAGGCTTTTCCCAGGCGGAAATGACAATTACAAGGGGGCACAAGTTCAAGGTGAGGCGGGAAGGGTTCAGCGGAGATGTGCGGGGAAAGTTTTTACACAGAGGGTGGTGGTGCCTGGAATGCACGGCCAAGTGAGGTGGTTGAGGCAGATACGTTCGCGACCTTTAAGACTTATCTGGATAGGCACTTGAACAGACGGGGTATAGAAGGATACAGGCGGTTAGTCTAGATAGGACATGTAAACGGCGAAGGCTTGGAGGGCCGAAGGCCCTGTTCCTGTGCTGTATTGTTCTTTGCTCTTTGAGTAGGTAATTTGGCATCTCGTGCCTGCTCCTCCATTCAATAAGATCTTAGCTGATCTGATTGTGGCTCTAACTCTATTTAGAAACATGGAAACTAGGAGCAGGAGTAGGCATTTGGGCCCTTAAAGGCTGTTATACCATTCGCTTTGGTCACAGCTGATCCTCTATCTCAGTGATGGGCAACATAGGCTAGTGAGTCGGCCCTTTAACTCAGTGGGCCACAAGGTTGAAATCGAGCATGTTCACTGTAATTCTTGGAATAATCACAGAAAAACACAGAGCAGAAAAGGCACTACAGCCCATCGTGTCTGCATCACTGCATGAAAGGAACCAGATCTGCCAATCCTAATCCCATTTGCCAACACGGCCCATAGCCTCGAACGTTAAAACATGCCAAGTGATCATCCAGGTACCTTTTAAAGGATGTGAGGCAACCCGCCTCCACCACCCTCCAAGGCAGTGCATTCCAGACCGTCACCGCCCCCTGGGTAAAAATGTTTTCCCTCAAATCCCCCCTGAACCTCCCACCCCTCAACTTTGTAGCCACATAAAATGGCTGCGTTCCGATTAATCTGGCCAAAACCCAGTTTGAAATGGCTAACCCGAAAGACTGCTGGGAAAAGCAGCTAACAAGACACAAGCAGGCAGCTGCAGACAGTATTGCATTTTCGGCTCTGGGGAAGTTAGCCCAGATCGATACTCAGGGCTATCAACAGCCCATCAACCCAGGTATTTGCAGTTACATTCAGGACTGTTTGCAGCCCATCTATCCAGGCATCTGCAGTTAAATCGGCTATCCCCGTGAACAATTGCAACATATTAGCAATTGAATACCGGGCCAGACCTGTCGGCGCCTGCAGTGGCCTAAACAAAGACAGGTGAGCGACCACCCCCCCGATCGAGGAATCGCCTCACCATTGGACACATCGACCCCAGGGATTGGGAACAAATCCAATCACTTGGGACTCAGGGTCAAGGGCCGCCCCGGGAGGCGGGAAGCCCCTGGGCCCTATAGAAGTGAGGGGCCAAGTTCAGATCTCTCTCTCTCTCCTCTTCGCCTGCTCGAGACCTTCGCAAGAACAGCAACCGGCGACTGTAAGTTTGAATCCAGCGATCGCTATCCGGTAGAGACACCTAGCCACCGACCTGTAGCAGCCTTTTGAATCCCGCGGACCAGATCTGATTGGACAAGCCATTCGTTTCCCTGACCTGGTGGGCTCTTCCTAAGTTAAGTATTGGCCAGTAGTGATAGGTTTATTATATAGAAAGTAGTATTAGGGTATTAATATTGCTTGTTGTATATAATAAATGGCCGTTGTTTTAATCCTTACTGAGCGGTGTGCTGTATTATTAATCATAACCTGCACTTGAACCATGTGGCGGTATCATAAAGATACCTGGCGACTCATGAGCAAAGGTGACGTAATCAGAGCCAATAGACTAAAGCTAAAAAGAGCAACATAATTGGCGACATCCTGACGGGACCCGACATAGAAGTGGAAAACCACTCCGGGAGAACCCCAACATTTTGAATTAGAATCCAATCGGAAAAAAAACCCCACAAGTGTTCAAGCGGTTCTGGTTAATAATTCACAATTCGGAAGTGTGTATATGCATGCGTAACTAACAGGGTTATAAGGCAAAACTGATAGATTTTTTGATGCGTCAAAACTGTCGGCAGTTGGTATTTCGGAAATTAGCGCAAGCCGTACCCGCATCTACCACACCACCTTAGCCCCCTGTTCCAAATTCGAACGTAACGAGCAGATAAGAGAGAGCCATGCAGGCAATGCAAGCGATGCAGCGCCTCATGAACCCCGAAGATTTTGCTGTCGCACCAGTCAGCAGCGTAGGAGCGGGACAGTGTCCCGTTTGGGAAGTGGAAATCCGCAAATTTCTGCAGGGCAAAGGATGGCCCATGTGGAAGGATTTCTGCAATAACGACGACTCAGGTCCTGGAAGTATAGGGCATACTTGGTGGGAGAACCTGAGTGAGATCCACAAAAAGAGTTTAGCAAAAGCGCGCAAGCCGATGGCAATTGTGTCCTGTCTGGCACAATTGCGAGGCACAGAGGAGGTCGTCAGGACGCTCCGCAAGGAAATAGAAGGCATACATTGGACAAGTAAAACCGATGTATGCGAAGTTGAGAAAGAGAACCTGTAGTTAAAAGGGAAATTAGCAGCAAAGGACGAAGAGGTGGCTGACGCCAAACGGGGTCACCAATCTTGTCTGGCGCACTTGAGTAGTTTCCAGTCACAATACGAAAAGGCTTATCAGGACCTGCAGCGTGCAGTCCTGGTAAAGAAAGAAACAGAAAACCAGTTAGAGACGCTCCAGAAACAATGCAGTGATCTCAAGGCAGCCTTGAGAGCGCGCCACGCCACAACCACGGAACAAAGGCAGAGTACTTTGGACCATGCAAAGTGCCGAAAGCAGATTGCAGACTTGAAAGCACTGCTTTCTGTCCAAAAGGGATTTCAAGAAACCTTTGGGGAAAGTTTAGACCAGGGAAGACGGCCCTGATTGGGAAGAATTGCAAGAGACAGCCCAGAGATATGTTCAGGGAGCATGTGCGCAGGGAAAACCCCAAAGGAGGAAAGCACCCCCATCCCCCACACAACAGATAATACAGGCTCCCATGAACCCTGTAACAACCCACCACACCGCCACAACAGACGAGGCGGAGGTCTTATATTCCACCCCTCTCACAGTGACCCAATTACGGGATGCGTGTGCCAAAATCACACCGTTCCTCCCCGCTTCAGACCCACACCATTTCTTTGCCACCGTCAAACACCAGGCGACCACGTACGGCCTGGATGAGAAAGAGCAGGTCAAGCTCACGGTCCTCAGCTTAGACCCATCGGTCGCAGCAGCCCTTCCCGACCCACAGAATGTAGGAGGAGGCACCCTTGCAGAAATGCATACCGCAATCCTGGATGCGATCGGGTACAACCGGGGCGACCCCGTAGACGGTCTAAATAAGTGCAGACAGAAAAAGTCTGAACACCCCACAGCGTTCGCAGGACGCTTGTGGATTCACTTCGAAGCCGTTTTCGGAAATGTAGGCCGTGCACATTTGTCCGCAGACAATATGGCCAAATGGACCCGCACCCTTATCGCCCATGCCACAGAGGCAGGACAAAAAGCCTGTACAAATTATGACCCCCTCAGAGGAAGCCCACAATGAGAAATGGGTTTTAAAAAGATTGTCCCGCGCCTGGGAGCAGTCTGTACAAAGTAAACCCACAGTTAAAAATCCTGAAGAACAGCAGGCAGAAGCAGACAAACCCGCAGTTAGGGAACCCGAGGAAGAGCAGGCAGACATGCATCCAGTTAAAACGCACCAGAACCCCGCATGGGTAAACGAAGGAAGGAACAGCCCCCCACAGAAACCACCGGAATGTTACAATTGCGGACAATTAGGACATTACGCACGAGAATGTCAAGCCCCCCTGAAACAGCAACGGGATAAGCCCACAAATGCCCCCCGAACCAGCAAAGAAACCAACAGCCCCGACCCCCCCACCCAGGGAACCATACCCAAGGGAACAATGCACCAGAGATCCTGCTCCACCTTATGTGCCTCAGGGGTCATGTTACAACTGTGAGCAGCCAGGACACTACGCCTGAGATTGCAGGAGACCCCCACCAGCTAGACTAGCCCCCAGATATGAAAGAGAACACCACCCACAGCAGCTACAAGGTCCCAGCTGCCCCATGCAAACTGTGAGCGCTTACCCACCACTTCTCATGGCAGCGTTACCTCAGCAAGGCCACTTCATTTTTGTTTCACTCCTCCTTCCTTTCTTCTTTGGTCACGCTGCACTCCCTCCATATGCTAATTACACCCCAGCCCAAATGTGATTTACGATGTCCCGTATTCTGATGGAACCTGCAGAATGTTTTATGTTGTCTGTCTGTTTGTTAAATGTTGTTCGTCCTACAGGAGAATTTTCTCACCGCCCCGCACCCATTCACCTGAACTTTGTAGCTCTTTTCCAAACGGACAAGCCAGACGCTTGTTCAGCGGTACCAACTTGTCCACAGATACGTGGTCACCAGACCAGACGCCCGATCGTAGCTACTCTTCTGATTTGATGGTAGAATCAGAACAGTAACCCCACCATGATGACTACATTTTTGTCTGTTCTTTGGTTGCTCAGGCAGTGGAGAAACGGTGTGAGACCCGCCCTACCTGGGGACCCCCCCGTTGGTCAAAAACGCGCGGGTAGGGAAGATATGGTATTGGTAGCCGTCCTACCCGGGGACTCCACTCAAGTCTTACCCGTCGCGGCCCACACGCACCTCATTCGACCTTTTCTTTCAAAAACAGTTTATTTTATTTAGGCAACCTTTGGGTTGCTGCCACATGCTATTTACATCCTGGAACATTTGGATGATAAACTTAGCACTGGTCCACCATTGGGAAGTGTGCCGTGTCCAAATATTTGTTTTGAAAAAAAAAAAATGGGGGGAGAGTCACATACTGTGACCAATTATAAGGGTTTAATTGGCCCCAAGAAGGACAGACACACTAACACACCAGATATTAAACCGAAGTATTTACACACACTACGCTTGTCTTACAGAACTCCAGAAGCTCCAAGTCCGGAGAAAACCAGCGAACAGGAAAAGGAAAAGAAAGAAGACAGCCATGAGGACTCCTTTCTTCGTGCTCAACATGTTTGTGCTGGACTTTTGGTTGCGCGGGTACGCGGACCCCATCACTCCAAACCCCTTTACTGTTAACACTTCACTGCCCCGTAGTACCGAGGGCCCAGTCACCAACCACGCTGCATTATCCTGGTGTGCCAAGTTCATAACTTGGTACTCCCTATCGTACATCATTGAGGCACTGTTGGCATTGGCTATACTCAGTTGTGCAGTACAGACCATGCGCCTCCGCAAGTGGAAAAGGAGCGCGTACCGCGCTCGAACCCCGGTCTATCGGATCCGATCCACGATATTCGGCTATGACCAGACCCCAGACCCCGGCGACATATGAATACTAAAACATGCACTGGCGGTTTTTCCTGTAAATAAAAAGAAAATGTATGGAAATGTATGATCCTGAGCTTGACTGCCAAGCCAGGAAAGAATATATTAAATGTTGTGATTGTTATTGTATGTTTAGCGAGATAAGATTGTATAATGCTTGAAAAATTGTTTAGGTAAAATTAGAGGTTCCCAGTTTATTTTTTTATAGATACATGCCCCTGCCTGACATAGCGCCCTCAAGAATTGTTTAGGTAAATTTTTGTGCATAGCTAGGGTCAGAGTAGTGGCCATGTAGGTGGTGCCCCCCCCCCCCCCCCCCCCCCGGTCAGGGAACGAAGAGGACAAAATTTATGTGATCCTTCACGCTTCGCGTTAGGATCACAAGGCGGGTATGTAGCCACGTAAAATGGCTGCGTTCCGATTAATCTGGCCAAAACCCAGTTTGAAATGGCTAACCCGAAAGACTGCTGGGAAAAGCAGCTAACAAGACACAAGCAGGCAGCTGCAGACAGTAATGCATATTCGGCTCTGGGGAAGTTAGCCCAGATCGATACTCAGGGCTATCAACAGCCCATCAACCCAGGTATTTGCAGTTACATTCAGGACTGTTTGCAGCCCATCTATCCAGGCATCTGCAGTTAAATCGGCTATCCCCGTGAACAATTGCAACATATTAGCAATTGAATACCGGGCCAGACCTGTCGGCGCCTGCAGTGGCCGAAACAAAGACAGGTGAACGACCACCCCCCCGATCGAGGAATCGCCTCACAATTGGACACATCGAACCCAGGGATTGGGAACAAATCCAATCACTTGGGACTCAGGGTCAAGGGCCGCCCCGGGAGGCAGGAAGCCCCTGGGCCCTATAAAAGTGAGGGGCCAAGTTCAGATCTCTCTCTCTCTCCTCTTCGCCTGCTCGAGACCTTCGCAAGAACAGCAACCGGCAACTGTAAGTTTGAATCCAGCGATCGCTATCCAGTAGAGACACCTAGCCACCGACCTGTAGCAGCCTTTCGAATCCCGCGGGCCAGATCTGATTGGACAAGCCATTCGTTTCCCTGACCTGGTGGGCTCTTCCTAAGTTAAGTATTGGCCAGTAGTGATAGGTTTATTATGTAGAAAGTAGTATTAGGGTATTAATATTGCTTGTTGTATATAATAAATGACCGTTGTTTTAATCCTTACTAAGCGGTGTGCTGTATTATTAATCATAACCTGCACTTGAACCACGTGGCGGTATCATAAAGATACCTGGCGACTCGTGAGTAAAGGTGACGTAATCAGAGCCAATAGACTAAAGCTAAAAAGAGCAACAACTTGAACTTGTGTCCCCTCGTAACCGACCCTTCAACTAAGGGGAACAGTTGTTCCCTATCCACCCTGTCAATGCCCCTCATAATCTTGTACACCTCGATCAGGTCATCCCTCAGTCTTCTCTGCTCCAGCAAAAGCAACCCAAGCCTATCTAACCTCTCTTCATAACTTAAATGTTCCATCCCAGGCAACATCCTGGTGAAACGCTCTGCACTCGCTCCAGTGCAATCACACCTTATTATTATGTGGCCACCAGAACTGCACGCAGTATTCCAGCTGTGGCCTCACCAATGTTCTATGTCCAACATGACTTACTTGCTTTTTTAATCTATGCCACAATTGATAAAGGCAAGTGTACCATATGCCCTTTTCATCACCCTATTAACCTGCCCTTCTGCCTTCAGAGATCCATTTACAAACTCGCCAAGGTCTCTTTGTTCCTCAGGATTTCCCAGTGTGGTGCCATTCGTTTAATATTCTTGTCAAAATGCTCCTTCCAAAGTGTAACACCTCACACTTTTCAGGATTATATTCCATCTGCCACTTTTCTGCCCATTTGACCATCCCGTCTCTCAGTCTGTTAACCACCCAGCCTATCTTTGTGTCATCCTCAAACTTACCTCCCACAGAGTCATCTAAGTCATTTATATAAATGATGAATATAGAGGACCCATAAGACCATAAGACATAGGAGCGGAAGTAAGGCCATTCGGCCCATCGAGTCCACTCCGCCATTCAATCATGGCTGATTTCAACTCCATTTACCCGCTCTCTCTCCATAGCCCTTAATTCCTCGAGAAATCAAGAATTTATCAACTTCTGTCTTAAAGACACTCAACGTCCCGGTCTCCACCGCCCTCTGTGGCAATGAATTCCACAGACCCACCACTCTCTGGCTGAAGAAATTTCTCCTCATCTCTGTAGCTCAGCCAGTTTTGAATTCACCTTACAAAGTTCCCCTGTGTCCCATGTGCATTTACCTTCTTTATAAGTCTCCCATTTTTGACCTTGTCAAATGCTTTGCTGAAATCCATGTAAACTACATCAACTGCACTACTCTCATCTACAACTTCGTCATGTGCTCAGAAAATTCAATCAGATTTGTTAGGCATGAGCTCCCTCTGACAAAGCCATGCTGACTATTCATGATCAAACCTTGCCTCTCCAACTGGAGATAGATTCTCTCCTTCAGAATTTTCTCCATTAGTTTCCCCACCACTGACTTGAGACTCACTGGCCTGTAGTTGTCTGGCTTAACCCTCTAGCCTTTCTTAAATAGTGGGACCACATTCGCAGTTCTCCAGTCCTCTGGCACCTCTGGTCAAAGAAGAATTTTAAAAATTGGATAAGGGCCCCTGCAATCTCCTCCCTTGCCTCCCTCAGCAAACTGGAGGGACACAATTCATCCGGACCTGGAGATTTCTCCATTTTAAGCCTCCCAACACCTCCTGTACCTTGTCCCTCCCTATGACAATTTGCTCAATAACCTCACAGTCTCTCTCTCAGGGTTCCATATCTGCCTCATTCTCTTGGGTGAAGGCAGATGTGAAGTATTCATTTAACACTCCACCAATGTCCTCTGGCTCCACCCACAGATTCCCCCCTTGGCCCTACTTTTTCTCTAGTTATTCTCTTCCCATTGATATACTTATAGGATATCTTGGGATTTTCCCTGCACATTCTCCCCGTGTCTGCGTGGGTTTCCTCCGTGTGCTCTGGTTTCCTCCCACAAGTCCTGAAAGACATGCTTGTGAGGTGAATTGGACAGTCTGAATTCTCCAGCTGTGTACCCGAACAGGCGCGTAAATCATAGATTATCATAGAATTTACAGTGCAGAAGGAGGCCATTCGGCCCATCGAGTCTGCACCGGCTCTTGGAAAGAGCACCCTACCCAAGGTCAACACCGCCACCCTATCCCCATAACCCAGTAACCCCACCCAACACTAAGGGCAATTTTGGACACTAAGGGCAATTTATCATGGCCAATCCACCTAACCTGCACATCTTTGGACTGTGGGAGGAAACCGGAGCACCCGGAGGAAACCCACGCACACACAGGGAGGTTGTACAGACTCCGCACAGACAGTGACCCAAGCCGGAATCGAACCTGGGACCCTGGAGCTGTGAAGCAATTGTGCTATCCAGAAGACTACCGTGCTGCCCGTGAAATGTGGGGATTTTCACAGTAACTTCATTGCAGTATTAATGTAAGCCTACTTGTGACACTAATAAAGATTATTATTATTACTTTTACCAGCTAGAGATTTCTCATATCCCTTCTTTGCTCTCCTAATTGCTTTCTTAAGCTCCATCCTGCACTTTCTGTACTACATTAATGCCTCTGTTGATTTACTCCCCTTGTACTTATTAAAAGCCTCTCTCTTCCTTCTCATTGTATCCTGAATATCGCTGGTCATCCATGGTTCTCTGGGCTTGTTACTCCTTCCTATTACCCTAGAGTGAACATGTTGGGCCTGTACCCTCCCCAATTCCTCTTAGAACACCGACCCCCTACCCCCCCCCCCCCCCCCCCCCCCCCCACACTGCACTTCTGTAGATCTCCCCACCAGTAACTTGTTCCAATCTACCTTGGCCATTTCCTGCCTTACTTTACTAAAGTATGCTCTCCCCAATCCAAGGCCTTTTTCTGCAATTTGTCTATTTCCTTGTCCATAACAAACTTAAATTGCACCATGTTGTGGTCGCTATCACTAAAATGCTCTCCTCCCATCACATCAACCACCTGTTGGGCTTCATTCCCCAGAATTAGATTCAACACTGCACCATCCCTTGATGGACTTGCCACACATTGAGCTAAAAAGGTCTCTTGTATACATTTTACAAACTCTGCTCCATCTAGGCCCTTAACACAAGACTATCCCAGTTAATGTTGGGAAAGTTGAAATCACCCCCTATAATTACCCTATCATTAATTTTACACACTTCTTCAAATTGCGCACATATTTGCTCCTCAATTTCCCCCTGACTATCTGGGGATCTATAATAAACACCTAGCAATGTGGCTGTCCCTTTTTTATTCCTAAGCTCTACCCACAAAGCTTCATTTAACGGCACCCCAAGATATCATCTCTCCTTACTGCATTAATTGACTCCTTAACTAATAGTGGATTGCCTCCCCCTCTTTTGCCCCCTCCCAGACCCTCTTGAATATTCTATATCCCGGGATGTTAAGCTACCAATCCTGCCCCTCCCTCAACCATGTCTCCGTGATGGCTACTATATCATAATTCCACGTGTCAACCCTCGCCCTTAACTCATCCATTTTGCCTGTAATACTCCGGGCATTAAAGTAGGGGCCATTCAGCCTGGTCTTACTCTCCTGAAATTTACTACCTCTGTATTTCCTCTGACTTGATTGTTTTTCTGTGATACACTGTGTTCCTATTCTGCTAACAGTCTGCATCCCCACCCTCTGCCGATTTAGTTTAAACTCCTCCCAACAGTACTAGCAAACCCACTAGCAAGGATGTTAGTCCTGCTCTGGTTCAGATGTAGACTGTCCCGCTTGAACAGGATCCAATTTCCCCAGAAACGGTCCTAGTGGTCCAGGAATATAAACCCCCCCTCGTGCACCAACTCTTAAGCAACGCATTCATCTGAGCTATTCTCCTATTTCTATACTCGTTGGCAAGTGCCACTGGGAGTAATTCAAAGATTACAACCCAAGAGGTCCTGCTTTTTAGTCTACAGCCTAGCTCCCTGAATTCCTGATGCAAGACCTCATCCCTCTTTCTACCTATCCCACTGGTACCAACATGTACCATGACTTTACCTTATCACCTTCCCCCTCCTTCCCCCTTCAGGATGCTGTGCAGCCGTTCAGTGACATCCCGGACCCTGGCACCAGGGAGGCAACACACCATCCTGGAGTCTTTTTCACGACCACAGAAATGCCGATCCATGCCCCTGACTATTGCTCTTCTGCACTTTGACCCTCCCTGCTGAACAACAGAGCCAGCCGTGGTGCCACTGCTCTGATCGCTGCTGTTGTTTTCCCCTAATAGGCCAGCCGCCTCAACAGTATCTAAAACAGTATACCTGTTAGAGAGAGGGACAGCCACGGGGGATTCCTGCACTGACTGCCTGCCCTTTCTAGAGGTCAGCCACCTGTCTGCCTGCAGCTTGGGTGTGACCACATCTCTATAACTCCTTGTTGACTGTTGCCCATGCGCTTTCCGCCATCTGCATGCTCTTAAGTGCATTCAACTGCTGCTCCAACCGTACCACACGGTCTGTGAGGAACTGCCATTGGGTCCACTTCCTGCAGATGTAGTCATCCGGAACGCTGCATCACAGACCGCCCACATTTCACAGTTAGAGCACTGCACCCCGCTGACTGACATATCTAGCACTAATTCATTAAGTAAAAATAAATAGTTATTAAATTTAGTAAATTAATTAATTGCATTAAAATAAATACTTATTAAATTTAAGTTAAAATTAACTGGATGGACCCTTGCACTAGATTTGTCTGATAAATATTAAATGCACTAATTTCCAAGTTACTCCTCTACTCAGTTAATAATTCTAGATTCCCAGGGATCTGCAACCTCAGAGTCCCTGTGGCCTCACCTGAAAATAATTTACCCAGATTTTGGGGATGGGACTACCCCCCCCCCCCTCGCCCTTTTTACTTGGGACTGTTGGGACACAAATACCCTGGTGTGGGCTGGGTGCGGGAGATCCTTCGGGAAGTAGGAGGTGTAAATAGTAAGCATAATAAATCAAAACTTTTCTAGTCATCGCTTCTGAGTGTCACTTGCCTGAGACGTTACACTGACGATGAGGATTAAGTGGAGCTGCAGGGGGCACCATTTCATCCAGACCAGGCCCAGCTTGAATAGGCCTCAGGAGGCCTCCATTCAGACAACAAATATGCCACTCATCAGTAGACGAGGGATTGGACCCAGCACATTGAGTGAATCTGCTACTTTTGTTGACTGAATAACATAGTCGGGGAAGACAGACAGATTTAAGGGGCATCTTGACAAATACATGAATAGGATGGGAATAGAGGAATTTGGACCCCGGAAGTATAAAAGATTTTAGTTTAGACGGGCAGCATGGTCGGCACAGGCTTGGAGGGCCGAAGGGCCTGTTCCTGTGCTGTACTTTTCTTTGTTCTTTATGGTGACCCTCTTCGCGGTTTGTGATGCAGAGACTTACAGCATTATAAAAAGTTTAACTTTTCCCAACTTACCTGTCACCTGCCAATTTGCA
The DNA here is from genome assembly GCF_047496885.1 of Scyliorhinus torazame. Taxonomy (NCBI): domain Eukaryota; kingdom Metazoa; phylum Chordata; class Chondrichthyes; order Carcharhiniformes; family Scyliorhinidae; genus Scyliorhinus; species Scyliorhinus torazame. Next base: position 141,726,331 of record NC_092725.1, read on the forward strand.
GAGCTCAGTACACTGGTTGGCAACCATTTTGACCCGAAACTGCTACTAATCGTTCGCCTGTGCGGAGTCTGCACATTCTCCCTGTGTCTGCGTGGGTTTCCTCCGGATGCTCCGGTTTCCTTCCACAGTCCAAAGACATGCAGGTTAGGTGGATTGGCCATGATAAATTGCCCTTTGTAACCAAAAAGGTTAGGAGGGGTTATTGGGTTACAGGGATAGAGTGGAAGTGAGGGTTTAAGTGGGTCGGTGCAGACTCGATGGGCCGACTGGCCTCCTTCTGCACTCTATGTTCTATGTTTTATGTTTTCATTTCCACATGGCTTATCAACACCTGGGCGAACCTGTAATGGAATTTCTGGGCAGTTGCAAAAATCGCCCAAGTTTTGTGAGTTCGGCCCAACATTACCTGAGGCACTCGGAGACTGTTTGGTTTGCGGGATCAGAGATGGGGCGACCCAAGAACGTTCGTTTTTTTTAAAATATATTTATTAAAGTTTTTAACACAATTTTTCTCCCTTACAAACAATAACCCCCCTCCCCCCCGTAACAAAAAAAAAGAAATGAGAAATCGCGCGGAGCAAGATATATACATGGCAAAATAGTATATTTACATAGCTTTGTACACTGGCTCTCTCCCGTACGTGCCAGTTTCCCCAACTCTTCATGTTATCTCTTGCTCATCCACCCCCCCAGGCAGCTCCCCCTCCCCCCCCCCCCCTCCCCGGACGTCCCCACCCCCCCGGTTGCTGCTGCTGCTGACCGACCTTCCTCTAACGCTCCGCGAGATAATCTAGGAACGGTTGCCACCGCCTGTAGAAACCCTGCGTAGACCCTCTCAAGGCGAACTTGATCCTCTCCAACTTTATGAACCCAGCCATATCGTTTATCCAGGCCTCCACGCTGGGGGGCTTCGCCTCCTTCCACATTAGCAAGATCCTTCGCTGGGCTACTAGGGACGCAAAGGCCAGAATACCGGCCTCTTTCGCCTCCTGCACTCCTGGTTCGTCCACTACTCCGAATATTGCTAGCCCCCAGCTTGGCTTGACCCGGACTTTCACCACCTGAGATATTGCTCCCGCCACTCCTCTCCAGAACCCCTCCAGTGCCGGGCATGACCAAAACATATGGACATGGTTCGCCGGGCTCCCTGAGCACCTTCCACATCTGTCCTCTACCCCAAAGAACCTGCTCAACCTCGCCCCCGTCAAGTGAGCTCTGTGAACCACCTTAAATTGTATCAGGCTGAGCCTGGCACACGAGGAGGAGGAATTAACCCGACCCAGGGCATCAGCCCACAGACCTTCCTCGATCTCCTCCCCCAGCTCCTCCTCCCATTACCCTTCAACTCTTCTACCAGCGCTTCCCCCTCTTCTTTCATCACCTGGTGTATTGCCGACACCTTGCCCTCTCCAACCCATACACCCGAGATCACCCTGTCTTGAATTTCTTGTGCCGGGAGCAACGGGAATTCCCTCACCTGTCGCCTCACAAAAGCCCTCACCTGCATATATCTAAAGGCATTTCCCGGGGGTAAATCAAACTTCTCCTCCAGTGCCCGTAGGCTCGCAAACGTTCCGTCAATGAACAGGTCCCCCATTCTTCTGAACCCCGCCCGATGCCAGCTCTGGAAACCCCCGTCCATCTTCCCCGGGACAAACCGATGGTTACCCCTGATTGGGGACCACACCGATGCTCCCATTGCACCCCTGTGCCGTCTCCACTGGCCCCAGATCCTTAGCGTTGCCGCCGCCACCGGGCTCGTGGTATACTTTGTCGGCGAGAGCGGCAGCGGTGCCGTCACCAACGCCCCCAGGCTCGTTCCATTGCAGGACGCCATCTCCATCCTCTTCTGTGCCGCCCCCTCTCCCTCCATAACCCACTTGCGGATCATCAACACATTTGCTGCCCAGTAGTAGCTCCCCAGGTTTGGCAGCGCCAACCCTCCTCGGTCCCTACTGCGTTCCAGGAACCCTCTCCTTACCCTCGGGGTCTTATTCGCCCACACAAACCCCATAATACTCCTGCCTACTCTCTTAAAAAAGGCCTTAGTGATCACGATGGGAAGGCACTGAAACACAAACAAAAACCTCAGAAGGACCACCATTTTGACCGATTGCACTCTACCCGCCAGCGAGAGCGGTAGCATGTCCCATCTTTTAAAATCCTCCTCCATTTGCTCCACCAACCTCGTCAGATTCAGTTTATGTAGGGCTCCCCAACTCCTGGCTATCTGGATCCCCAGATACCGAAAGCTCCCCTCTGCCCTCCTCAGCAGTAGGTCCCCTATCCCTCTTTCTTGGTCCCCCGCCTGTAATACAAAGAGCTCACTCTTCCCTACATTGAGCTTATAGCCCGAAAACTCCCCAAACTCCCTTAGAGTCTGCATGACCTCCACCATCCCCTCCATTGGATCCGCCACGTACAGCAACAGGTCATCCGCATATAGCGACACCCGATGCTCTTCTCCCCCTTGGACCACCCCCCTCCATTTATTAGACTCCCTCAGTGACATGGCCAATGGTTCGATCGCCAATGCGAACAACAGGGGGGACAGGGGGCACCCCTGCCTCGTCCCTCGGTACAGCCGAAAGTACTCCGACCTCCGCCGGTTCGTCGCTACACTCGCCACTGGGGCCCAAGAACGTTTGTTAGGTGAAACTAATCTGGACTTGAAGAAAGCGACCCGGGAGGGCGCAGAACGTGGTGTCCAGGAGCTCCAAAGGATAGTCGTCATGAACCTCGTTTGCCCAACAGGACGAGGAGGGCCTCTCTCCTGTCCTGCAGTTCCGGAATCCCGCCGCTGGGGATGCACTCCAAGTGACCAGGACTGACGGCAACATTTTCCAGATGAGAGACACCGTGCTTCCCGCACACCAGAGACCCTTGACACACGGCACCAGAGGGAGTCGGTGGGGCAGATGCCAGCGAGAAATTACACCCACCAGCCAACGTTATCCCGATGACCGTCCCAGAGGGCAGAAGCATTTCATCACTGACAGGCGGGACCAGGCCCACCACCTTTACTGCTTTTTAGCACCATGGGTGGTGCCTATCCAAGTGACTGTTTGGGTCAATGGGTTCCAATACGGATGGGGCTTGCGGTGAGCCACGGTTTCTGTGATCAGCTGCAGCACATATGACCAAATTCAATTAGGGTTACGCTTCTTGGCATTATGAGATCCCGAAGCCCAGCGGGCAATATATACTGGAGAGCTATTGGAGATTGCGGGCACCTCAGAAGTCCCCGTAGAATGTGGGGCTCAGTTGGCGAAATTTACCACTGGTAGTGGTAAAAGGTTTGGGTCCCAATTTGCTGGGAGTGACTGGCTGAAGGGTGGACTGGCAGCAAGCATGAAGGATGTACCCTGACGGGCCGGATGCGGTATTGGCACGTTTCCCGGGGGTATTCCAGGACGGCTTCGGTACCATCCGGGGGACCTCCGCCAAGATATCAGTAGACCCAGAGGCCCAACCACGCTATATTTGGACCCGCCCTATGCTTTGAAACCAAAGGTTGATGCAGAACTGGGCCGTTTGAAGAAGTTGGCGGATTGGGCTGCGCCAGTTGTGCCGGTTATGAAGCCTGACAGTTCTGTCCACCTCGGTGGAGATTATAAAATGACCATCAACTGAGTGTCACATCTGGATCGTTGCCCAGTGCCAAAGATTATGGACCTCTACGCACGGCTCAGCGGAGGAAGAACTTTCACCAAACTCGACATCAACCATGCTTATCTTCAATTGGTCTTTGACCCATCCACATTCAAATATATGACCATCAGCATGCAAAGGGGATTGCATGAGTGCACCAGGCTGCCATTCGGAGTCTCTTCAGCATGTTCCATATTCCAAAGAGTGATGGAAAATATACTCTGAGGATTGCCACAGGTGGCAGTCTACCTGGATGATGTGCTCAATACTGGTTCCTCTTACCGGGAGCACTTGAAAAATCTTGAGGACTTCCTATGTCAGTTTGAGGCAGCCAGGGTCTGCCTATGGCACGAAAAGTGTGTTTTTCATGCAAAGAAGGTGGTCTACTTAAGTTACGTGGTGTACAGGAATGGATTACACCCAGTAGACGATAAGGCGCCATACCAAAGGATCCCACAGAATCTTGCTTGTTCTTGGTCCTTTATGGGACGTTCAGCCCAAACTTGGTGACAGTGTTGACCCCACTGCACCTGTTGTTAAAGAAGGGCCAGTGGTGGGTTTGGGACTGGGACCTGTCACAGCAGAGTGCATTTGACACAGTGAAACGACGACTGGCGTCCTCACATCTGCTGACTCTCTTCGACACATCGAAACGTTCATTGCTCACATGTGACACCTCACTCTAAGGAATCAGGGCCGTCCTGGCACACAAGATGGATGATGGTACTGAGTGGCCTATTGCGTTCGCTCCACGCAGCAGAGCGTAATTACGCTCAGAAAGAAAAAGGTTTGCCGCTCGTGTTCGGCGTAAAACAGTTCCATCAGTATGTCTATGGACATGCGTTCACAGCATATACAGATCATAAACCCTTATTGGGGTTGTTCAAAGAGGATAAGGCAGTTCCCCCAGTGGCGTCGGCCCGCATCCAGCATTGGGCTCGCCTCTTGGCAGCATATGAGTATGTTTTGGAACATCGCCCAGGGGCAAAAATCCATCAAGTGGATGCCCTCAGCCGCCTTCCGCTACCCACCAGTACGCCAACGGCATCGGCCAAAGTAATCACAACCTTACATTGAAAGGACTCTTTGCCTGTGATGGCGGCCCAAGTAAAGGCATTGATACAGATGGGTCTGCTGTTGGCCAGGGTCCACCACATAGTGATGTGCAGAGCCAACACCGTGCCCTCGCAGAGGACCTAAAGGCTTTTACTACAAAAGTGGCGGAACCCAACGTGGTGGACAGCATCCTAAGGAGAGGTTCCTGAGTGGTCATCCCCGTGCGCTGCCCAAGGGTCTCTAAATGAAACTGTTGGCCCGAAGCTATGTGTGGATGCCCGGCATAGACGCAGATATCAAAATGTTGGCAAAATAGTGCACATGGTGCCAGGAGCACCAAAACTGCCCCCAGCAGCTCCACTTCACCCGTGGGAATGGCTGGGCCGGCCATGGTCTCGTCTCCATGTAGCTTATACCTAATTATGGTAGATGAGCATTCCAAATGGATGGATGTGCACCGGATGACGACGACTACTTCATGTGCCATCACTGAGCAGGTGTTTTAGTGTTCACAGACTCCCCTTCGTGTTCACAGACTCCCCAAGGTGCGTGTATCAGACAATGGCAGCTCTTTTACAAATTCGGAGTTGGCAGATTTTCTGAAACAAAATGGGGTCCATCATGTCCGTACCGCACCTTATCAAATGGGTTGGCGGAACATGCCGTGCAGACATTCAAACTCGGAATGTGAAAACAGACCTCAGGTTCCCCAGAAACCGCGCTTAATCGGTTTACTGTTCTACTGTAGGACCACACTGCATGCTACCACCGGGGTGATACCCGTGGAACTTTTGATGGGACATCGCGTCCGCACAAGATTGAGCCTTGTTTCATTGGACATCAGGGAGAGAATCCGCAACCAGCAGGAGCAGGTTGGAATGAAGAAAGCCACACCCATTAGGGAATTTGTTGCAGGACGACACTGTACCACGCTTCGGGACATCCTTTCCTGCAGCGTATGAGTTGGACAACGTTGGCCGAGTCGCACGAGTATGTACCGCGTACCTGGTGCCCATACGCTGCAGGAAAGGATGTCCCGAAGCGTGGTACATTGGCGAGACCATGCAGACGCTGCGACAACGAATGAACGAACATCGCGCGACAGTCACCAGGCAGGAATGTTCCCTTCCAGTTGGGGAACACTTCAGCAGTCAAGGGCATTCAGCCTCTGATCTCCGGGTAAGCGTTCTCCAAGGCGGCCTTCAGGACGCGCAACAACGCAGAATCGCCGAGCAGAAACTTATAGCCAAGTTCCGCACACATGAGTGCGGCCTCAACTGGGACCTGGGATTCATGGTGCATTACATTCATCCCCCACCATCTGGCCTGCGAAATCCTACCAACTGTCCTGGCTTGACACAATTCACACCTCTTTAACCTGGGGTTACCCCACCTCTGGATCTGTAAAGATTTAATCACCTGCTAATGGTCGCATTCCAAGCATTGTCTGGCATCTTTGAATTTGTCTATATATATGTTTCTGGAACATACCTCTTCATTCACCTGAGGAAGGAGCAGCGCTCCGAAAGCTAGTGACATCGAAACAAACCTGTTGGACTTTAACCTGGTGTTGTAAGACTTCGTACTGTGCTCACCCCAGTCCAACGCCGGCATCTCCACATCATGCTTTAGATAGAGCTGATCAATCCCACAACCAACAGATCACCTAGGCTTTTGTAGCTGTACTAGAGTAGCTTAGCTAGAGGCAGGGTTAGTTCTGAAGCACATCGTCTGTACTGCAGTCAGGATATTGTCAAAGCCTTTTCACGGCTATTTATTGATTTCATGTGGAGTGAATTGAATTGGCTGAAGAATGGCTTCTGTGATGGTAGTAGGCCAAAACACATTACTGATAGGGCAATACGGGCTGCAGATGGTTGCAAATGTTTCAACCTTGTTTTTTGCATTCATGTACTGATCTCCACCATCGAGGATGGGGATATTCATGTAGACTCCTTCCATTTGTTGTTTTATTGGCCAACATTATTCACACTTGGTAGCACTGCATGGTAGTGCATGGTAGCACTACAGAGCTTTGATCTGATCCATTGGTTGTAGGATCACTTATCTCTACCACATTTTTGTCTGCTGTTTAGTTGTTTAATTGTCTGCCACCATTTATGAATGGACTACAGAATATTGAAGATTGCATATTGTTTAGTTCCATTCAAAACTCTTCAAGCAATGAAGCAGTTCCTGTCCACATGCTGCAAGACCTAGACAACATTCAGGCTTGAACTAATACGTGGCAAGTAACATTTGTGCTACGCAAGTGTCAGGCAATGACCATCTCCAACCAAAGATAATCTAACCATCTCTCCTTGACATTCAAAGGCTCAACCATTCCCAAATTCCCCATGATCAACAACTTAGGGATCACCATTGGCATGAAACAGTGGATAAAGAGCAGGCCAGAAGCTAGATATTCTCAGCGAATGACTCACCTCCTGACTCCCCCAAATCTTTCCAACATATACAAGGCATAAGTCTATATGGAATACTCTCCATTTGCCTGGATTAATCCAGGTCCAAAAATACTCAAAAAAATTAACATTTATCCAGGTTAAAGCAGCCCACTCACCCACCACCTTAAGCATTCACTCCCTCTGCTAGCAATATACAGTGGCCGCACTGTGTAGCATCTATAAAATGCACTGCAACATCTTACCAAGGCGTTTGCACTACCTCCTCTCAAACTCACAATCTCTAACACCAAGAAAGGCTAGGACACCAAGTACTTGGGAACATCATTACCTCCATGTTCTCCACCAAGGAATAAATCATTCTGATTGGAAGTATCTAACCATTACTTCATCTTCAATTATTGGGTCACAATTCTGGAACTCCCTCCCTAACAGTACTGTGTGACTACCTTCACCCATATGGATTGCAACAGTTCAAGAAGGCAATTCACTACTACCTTCTCCTGAGAAATTAGGGATGGGCAATAAATGCTGGTCCTGCCAGTTACATCATTTCTCACGAATTAATAAACAAACTTATATTTGACTAATATCGACGTGCAAATTAATTATTCATGCTATGTATTTATATGTAATTTTAATTTTTTTAATTTTTACCCAATTATATATTTTCCAATTAAGGGGCAATTTAGCGTGGCCAATCCACTTAACCTGTACATCTTTTGGGTTGTGGGGATGAAACCCATGCAGACACAGGGAGAATGTGCAAACTGCAGACGGACATTGTCCCGGGGCCGCAATCGAACCCGGGTCCTCGGCACATTTTGGCAGCAGTGCTCTACCACCAATGGAAGGCATTTCTTGAAACTCTGTTGGCATTCAGAAAAATCTTCATACAGAATCATGGGAACACACAGTACAAAAAAGCCATTGAGCCCACCATGTTCATGTCAGCTCTTTGAAAGCGCTATCAATAAGTCACAACGTTTTTTTCCACAATCCTGCAAGTTTTTCCCTTCAAGTATTGAAAGCATTTGAAGTTTGTTAACATTAGAATAAGTGAAACAATTGTTTCAAAAGATACCTTTATGATAACTCACTCATATCAGCATTATTACATGAAAGACAGCTGCTAGACAAAACTTTTGCAACTGCATCTGGGTGCAGTTCAATTATTTCCTATTATACAGATCATAAGGATGTAAATATAATCATAGGATGCTAACATAAAACATAATTATCCGCTATTCCAATGAAGATACTATATAAAGATCTATGCATTTGTATCAATGAATAGTGCATGTGCATTTACTCTGTAGCTATTGGTCTGAATAACTGCATTTTGGGTTTCAGCCAAACAAGCCCTGTTTACATTGCAAGGCTCCTGCCTGACTGAAACTTTAACCATCCTGTTTAGGAGAGAGCTCTGTGTATGCCTGAATACACAGATCCATAGCGCTGAGTCCCAACTGTCGGAAACAATAACTTGCATTTAATAATGTGAAATTTGATTTGCGAAAGAGGGGAAATAATCTGTTTCGCTTTAAAAGTCAGCGATGATTAATCAAACACAATTTAGGTTGTTTTGCTTATGGTGTGTTTATTTTTCCCCTTGTCCCTGTAGCAAGCTCTTCATGTTGCTTTCCATGTCACTACTGCGAAATGCTCCCCTTTTTGGGAGCCTCGTACTTCTGAACAACGGACTACCCAACTGTCAAGCTGCAAGTTACAAGACGGCCTGCTTTCTAAATCTGTGGTTGTTGTGAAGTGGCTATGTCAGTGTTTATTTCCTTCTGCAAATTGTTTTGGCTTATTGGCTTTGAAATTCAAGAATGCCCACTTTTTGGATATGCGGGGCGCGGTCGGATTTTTTATCGGGACGGGAGCCTCGTTGGCTCAGCTAGCATTTTTATTGTCAATCTCTAATTTCTCTTCAGAATCTAGATTGCGTGGGATGTGGAGGGGGTTGACACCCCCCGACAAATGGCCGCCGGGGGGTTGACACCCCGACAAATGGCTGCCGGTTTCGTTATAATGGAGCCGGCAAAGCTCAACTGCGTTTAGGGAACTATGCGTTTGGGTCACGATTAGCATTGCAGTGAGCCTCGAGTTAGTGGGTTTGGGGCTCAGCACCGGGGTTCAAATTAGGATGGGGGGTCTCGAATCAGGGCCAGCATTCAAGGCCACGGTGCGGATCAGGATCGAGTCTGGATATTTCGAGGGACAGTTGAGGATTGAATGGGGGTCAAATTGTGTGATGAGGTCAACAGGAGAAGAATTGGGGAGCGGTTAAATGTGAGGTCAGAGGAGCATTGCTGCTCCGTGTTCAAGTTAACGTTTACCCAAGAGGGTAACGATCCCAAATGTGGTTTTCATGGCAAAGGGCCCGAAATATGCGTCATTTCCATATGCAACAGGTCTGTCTGCCTCAGGTATAAATAACGAATGCCTATATTTTTACCTTTCGCACTTTAGAAAACCTGTCACAAGTCATTGTTTTAGAAACAATGTTATTGTGAGTTTTGCGGGCAAAATTATATTACAAGAATTCCATTAATGGGTGCTCCGTGTTCAAGTTAACGTTTCGATCCCAAATGTGGTTTTCATGGCAAAGGGCCCGAAATATGCGTTATTTCCATATGCAACAGGTCTGTCTGCCTCAGGTATAAATAACGAATGCCTATATTTTTACCTTTCGCACTTTAGAAAACCTGTCACAAGTCATTGTTTTCGAAACAATGTTATTGTGAGTTTTGAGGGCAAAATTATATTACAAGAATTCCACTAATGGGTGCCAACCAACTTCTGTAAACATCATCTCGTGGTGTCCACTAACCTGCCAGGAAAGAACAGGTTATTTGTGAATTTGTTACTAATTGTTGCCTACTCTCTAAATGAGATAGAACTGTGAGTTTACTTTGGTATATGGGCCGCAAAGCCTCCATAGCATCACTGAGAATATTCTTATATTTATTATTGTGTAAGGAACGTATCCAACAACAAATAACATTGATCTTGTCACATACTCAAAAGGGCGGCTGCATTGGGTACAACCATAGTCCATAAGACCGTAAAATGGTGCTTCTTCCTTCCCCAGACCGCTTTCAATGGCAGCGTGAAGAGTACACGTGACTCCATAATACAGTGTTTCAAATCCGACAGGTTTCAGGGAAAAGCGAGTCCACTGAAGTCTGTCAGCGCCTTCGGAAGGGATACTCAGCATACTGGATTCATACCCTGCCCCAGGATGATGCTCTTCAGTTGTGCCTGATTGGCCAGAGTTCTTGGTGGGAGAAAAGGGCAGACGGGAATTTATGAAGAAGCTTTGTCAGATGTATATGTACTATTAGGCATTAATGTATTTTTTTTAATGACACGATGAATTAAAGATAAAGGCGATGACTGGAAAAAGACAAAGGTCAGCAAGGTAAAAAGTGAATGCGGTTCAAATTAACTGACCAGAAAAGTTTACAACTAGCTGCACAAATCAGCAGTGGGAATTCTCCTTAACTGAGTATTACACAGTATTCTGATTGTTAGTGATGACAAAAAATCATTCTCGGAAGTGTTGCATATTCCTGGTGTTTCGTTGGATTCACATCATTAAATTGTAAAATATGCAGTTATCTCGATGTTTCGAGAATAAAGAAATATGGCACAATGTTTTGCAGTAGTTTTTTCTCTGAAATTACGATGAACCAGAAATGAGAAACAGAACTAAGGGAAACCACTTTCGATTCTGGGAATGCGGGCGTTGCTACTGCTGCTGCCAGTTCTCTGGCAGTGTGTGTGCCAGCAGGAATTCACGAGTCCAGTGCTCGCCATCAGGGCAGTGTGAAATTCAATGACCAACTCTTAAGAGCCAGGGGAGTGTGCTCCCGAGCACTGCAATAACGGAGAGAGCTGCCCGAGGGAATGTCGTCTCTATGTCATTATAATAACAATGTTATCTTCAATTAAAACAATTTATTCTCTTTTCTCTTTCATGTATCTAAGTCTAGCCCAACCTTTTCAGAATACAACGGCTGCGCAAAGGCTTCCCAAGCAAAATGGAAACAGTAGATTTCCCCCTTTCACTTTCCCCCTGCATGAAGGAGTGTGAAAACGTCGGAAATTCACCCCAATCCTTTATTGCGGGGTAATAGAGGGGAAGGTAGATTCCGTTGTGGAATCTTCAAGTTCTTTAATGTATAAATGTTACAAGTATATTACGCATGTTTCCTGGGTGACGCATATTTCCTGAGTGAGGCATTTAAAATGGGAACTGGTTCTCCATCACTCATTTGTTGTTTAGGGGAAGGGATTGGTTAATTGTGTCTTAAAATGTTAAAAAGTGTTGAACCCGTAGATACATTTGCGGGAAGCAGCAGGGCGCAGTGAACTCACTTCTGGAACTGAAAGTTGTTTAATTTCATAGAAGTGCACGAAAGAATAGTTGAAGGATGTGTATTCTTCAGTGGTTCTTGTTTCGCATTTAGTCACCATTGAGGGATGAGGATTTGTAAAATCTCAGTTACCGCTTTTTAATGTGATTTTCATTCGGATATCTCAGCCAGAGAAACAATTAATGGTTTTGCTGTCATCGAAATCATAACCTATAAAAAAAACAGCAGCCCAGATTGAATATTAATTTATTTCATGACGGCTTCATCCACGTCGTTGATTCTTCATATTTCGTTACATAAACTGCAACAGTGAAGCAAGTGTGAAATCGGATGGATTCTTTCTCGTCTCTTGAAACTGGTTCAAAACTGTTTCCAATAACAAGTAGCATTTAGCTTGGTTACTCTTTTAAAGGCACTAAGGTTTACAGAAATGATTGCTTTTTTTAAGAAACAGACTTTTTGGATTTGTCAAAGAAAAGTCTGCTTATTTCGTAAAAATTAATTAACTAGAACTACTTGTGTGAAGTTACGGGCGGTTCACAAAATCCACACTACAATTTATTAACCGTCGCCGATCAACAAGTATCTCTGTAGACGAGGTGGTGGCACGTCGGAAATGATTACACAAAGTTCTGCATAATAAATCCGTAACTAATAGTTAAAATAGAGAATCTAGTTTGGGAAGCATAATTCATTTATAGATGGCAAAACTGAAAAGCCAATACTGTATTATTTCCTGATCCCTTGCATCAAGTTTGATGATGTGGAGATGCCGGCGTTGGACTGGGGTGAGCACAGTACGAAGTCTTACAACACCAGGTTAAAGTCCAACAGGTTTGTTTCGATGTCACTAGCTTTCAGAGCACTGCTCCTTCCTCAGGTGAAGGAGCAGTCACCTGAGGAAGGAGCAGTGCTCTGAAAGCTAGTGACATCGAAACAAACCTGTTGGACTTTAACCTGGTGTTGTAAGACTTCGTACTGTGATCAAGTTTGATGGTATTTCAGAAGCATCGCACGATTGTGCTAACAAATGTATTAGTTGGTGTTAAAATATGAAGTATTCATATGGATGCGATATATAGGAGAGGAATCAGTTATTAAGATCTAATTTACCGCACAAATGGGCAGGACCGAATAATTCATCAGGGGACAACGACAGCATGTAAATATTGCTCGGAATGAGATGATGAACTCGACAGCATAAATCACAGAAGAAAAATGGTACAACATACCATATTAGAACATCTTACTGTGTTACTCTATCAAGCTCATTTTAATTTAGGCTACTGTAAATATGGAAGATGCATTATGACTCAAGTCACATGAAATAGCTTTCACCTCTCCAGATATTTCCCTTCATAATTTTTAGAATTTGTTCGAGATTAAAAAGAGAAATGGGAAAAAGCCAGTATCCTTACAGATTCAGAATTTATTGTGCAGCTAATTTATATTCCTAACAAGATTATTTTACCGACAAATGTATTGGAATACAAATATAAATATATATTACAAACAGCAATGAAGCATGCTCTTCCTGCTGGCCCAGTGGCATAATACACTTCCTCCCATTATTTAGAAATAAGTATATTTACACTATCAAGAAATGACAGATAGACTGATGTGATCTAAATTATTTTTGAAAGTCGGAATAAACTGTTTATTTAATTTCGTTGTCTGAAGGAATTTCTCCTTCCCTTCATTCTCTTAACTGATGGTTCAATAGCAAAACGCCATCTTAAACTCTGTGCCCCCAAACCTACACACATATTTTGATAGTGTGAGGATATATGTCTGAAAAATTATGTCTGCCCCATTTAGTTATTTCCGTTGAATGCATAAAGTTTGACGTCTGGTTTGGTGCATTATTACTGTGAAAAGAGGACCTAACGATTCTATTCTCCTGAAACTAAAATTTGGTTTGGAAATGTTAATGATTTTTAGGATTATAGTATATGGATCAATATGATGCCCGAGCATGATATTGTAATGAAACGCAACAATATGCTCTTATAGAGGAGAAATAAAATTCCATTCTCGAATCAGTCAACGATGTGTATTAAATCTCACTCTGCAATTGAAAGAGTCCATGTTTTTATTTATTTACCTGGATCTTACCAGATCTCTTCAATAATCCGAAGTGGAGACGGCTAATGCGGTCGAGCTGGCTTTATCACACAAGGCATTTTGCACCTTTTTCCTGTTCCACTTGAAAACGCGCGTCCAGTAATTAATCCCCAGCCAATAGATAATTATGATCTGTCCTCGTCAAATCATCGCATCATTATTCGAGTAGCAATCATTCCTTCTTTTCATAACATCTATCTGCCACTTTTCTTTGCCTTCCTGATGTAGCCTCTGGCCTTACATCCTTGTACCGTCTCATTATTCACAATATGACTATGTGTGTCTGTCATCTAATCCACACATTAGATTTCTACCTATTCCAGCTCGACAATCAAATTTTATAACAAGTTATGCAAATATTTGCCTCACTTTCCGAGTAACTTCGAAAATTCTTAAGACTGTGAAGAGTGGCATTGGATTTTGAAATGTGGCGCACATCATGCTATGCAGAATGTGTGTAAACTGCACAAATGCATGGTGGCAATGGTGTATGAACTAGTACAGGATATTCTCTACCTCTGCAGGATATACAAAACGTGTGTTTAAGTGGGGAGCGGAAAGGCTTGCTGCTCCAATTACACCGTGAAAGCAGTGAGCTTCATTGCATTTCTTCATATCGATGCAGCAAAGGCTGACATGCAGCAAAGGCTGACATTCAGCAGTTAAGAAAATAAATGATACATGGGCAGAGAGTAAACAACCTGTAGAGAGTAGTTATTGCACGGAGAGCGAGCGCTGTTATCGTCGGTCGGCCAGTGCATGAGATTTGGGGACGTCAGCAACACTGTGTCTTAATGCCCATCTACTTTTACATCCAATCACCATCTTGCAGTGCCATTCCCTCCCACGTTGGGAGATTTTGTACAGTAACGGCATTACAGTGTTAATGTACAGTAAGAAGTCTTACAACACCAGGTTAGTCCAACAGGTTGTTTCAAATCACTAGCTTTCGGAGCACTGCTCCTTCCTCAGGTGAATGAAGAGGTATGTTCCAGAAACATATATTGGATTGGATTTGTTTATTGTCACGGTACTGAGGTACAGTGAAAAGTATTTTTCTGCAAGCAGCTCAACAGATCATTAAGTACCATGAGAAGAAAAGGGAATAAAAGAAAATACATCATAGGGCAACACAACATATACAATGTAACTACATAAGCACTGGCATCGGATGAAGCATACAGGGTGTAGTGTTAATGAGGTCAGTCCATAAGAGGGTCATTTAGGAGTCTGGTGACAGTGGGAAAGAAGCTGTTTTTGAGACAAATATATATAGACAAAGTCAAAGATGCAAGACAATTGAATGCGAGCATTTGCAAGTAATTAAGTCTTTACAGATCTAGAGACAGGGGCAACCCCAATTAAGTCTTTACAGATCTAGAGACAGGGGCAACCCCAGGTTAAAGAGGTGTGAATTGCCTCAAGCCAGGACAGTTGGTAGAATTTCGCAAGTGTTAATGTAAGCCTACCTGTGACATTAATAAAGATTACTATCTAATACATTGCTTGGCACTTCAAAACCCAATTAGCTAATCAGTCGTATTGGCTGGGCGGGCATTAAGCAGCCGCATATCTCAATGAAGGTGCAGACACTTGGTGATTGATTGTCCAGGAGGCATTGATTTAGAGGATTGATTGAGAAATGTGTGCTCCCATTCATTGATGTATTTGAACAAGTCTTGTGTCAATCAGAGTGATGGAGGGATGAGGACCTCCCAGGTGAGTTTCAGATTGAGGAGAGATTTCCAGCCGGGCAAATCCCAACAGTGGGTTCCTGTGGCCTGATTATGTTGGAAGATAGAAATAACGTTAGTAACCGTGCACGTCTGGTGTCGCCGGGGGGGGCGGGGCGGGGCGGGGGGGGAGCATTTCTCTCGCAGCTGCACTTTTAAAAGTAGTGTCTTTTTATTTTTTTTAGGGGTGATCAACAAAATGCACACTGCCTCTCTGTGCAGATGCCTTTCTGATGGCGGCTCAGAGTCCTGGACGCTGCAGAAGGCTTGTGTTTGCTCCCGTTTTAAACCAGAAAGAAGGCTGAGAAGTGTCATTAGGTTAAAATATAGCATTTGATCAACACTCTGCCGCCTAATATTTACTGCTGTGCCAGTTAAACCCTGGCTCAACATTTACAATTAATTCCGACCACATTAAAATCTATAAACCTTGCTGGACAGTGTTTTTTTGGGGGGGGGGGTATTTCTATGCCACCCCCCCTCCCCTCTCTTGACCCCCTCCCCCTATCTCTCTTCACCCCCTCCCCTCTCTCTCTTCTCTCTCTCACCCCCCTCTCTCTTCACACCCTCTCTCTTTACCCCCCTCCCCTCTCTCCCTTCACACCCTCTCTCTCTTCACCCCCTCCCCTCTCGCTCTTCTCTCTCTTCACCCCCTCCCCTCTCACTTCACCCCCTCTCTTCACCCCCTCCCCTCTCACTTCACCCCCTCTCTTCACCCCCTCCCCTCTCACTTCACCCCCTCTCTTCACCCCCTCCCCTCTTCTCTCTCTTCACCCCCTCCCTCTCTCATCACCCCTCCCCCTTTCTTCAACCTCTCCTCCTCTTCACCCCCTCCCCCTCTCTCTTCGCCCCCTCCCCCCTCTCTTCACCCCCCTCCCCCCTCTCTCTTTGCCCCCTCCCCCACTCTTCATCCCTCCCTCTTCGCCCCTCCCTTCACCCCCTCCCTCTCATCACCCCTCCCACTCTCTTCACCCCCTCCCCCTCTCTCTTCGCCTCCTCCCCCTCTCTCTTCACCCACTCCCCCCTCTCTTCGCCCCCCTCTCCCCTCGCCCCCCTCCCTTTCTTCGCCCCCCTCTCCCCTCGCCCCCCTCCCTTTCTTCGCCCCCTCCCCCCTCTCTCTTCGGCCCCCTCCCCCCTCTCTCTTCGCCCCCCTCCCCCTCTCTCTTCACTCCCTCTCTCTTCACCCCCTCCCCCCTCTCTCTTCACTCCCTCCCGCCCCTCCTCCCTCTCTTCCCCTCCTCCCTCTCTTCCCCCCCTCCCTCTCATCCCCCCCTCCCTCTCTCCCCCCCTCCCCTCCTCCCCCCCTCCCCTCCTCCCTCTCTTCCCCCCCCTCCCCTCCTCCCTCTCTTCCCCCCCTCCCCTCTCTTCCCCCCCTCCCCCTCTCTTCCCCTCCTCCCTCTTCCCCCCTCCCCCTCTCCCCCCTCCCTCCCCCTCTTCCCCCCCTCCCCCTTTTCCCCCCTCCTCCCCCTCTTCCCCCCTCCCTCCCCCTCTTCCCCCCTCCCTATCTTCCCCCTCCCTCTTCCCCCTCCCACCCCCTCTTCCCCCCTCTCTTCCCCCCTCCCTCTCTTCCCCCTCCCTCTTCCCCCCTCCCTCTTCCCCCCTCCCTCTTCCCCCTCCTTTCTTCCCCCCCTCCCCCCACCCTTCTTCCCCCCCTCCCCCTCCTTTCTTCCCCCCCTCCCCCCCTCCTTTCTTCCCCCCTCCCCCCTCCTTTCTTCCCCCCCACCTTTCTTCCCCCCCTCCCCCCCTCCCCCCTCCTATCTTCCCCCCCTCCTTTCTTCCCCCCCTCCCCCCCTCCTTTCTTCCCCCCTCCCCTCTCTTCCCCCCTCCTCCTCCCCCCTCCCCCCTCCCCCTCCTCCTCCCCCCCCCCTCCCCCTCCCCCCTCCCCTCCTCCTCCTCCCCCCCTCCCCTCCTCCTCCCCCCTTCCCCTCCTCCTCCCCCCCTTCCCCTCCCCTCCTCCTCCTTTCTTCCCCCCCTCCCCCCTCCTTTCTTCCCCCCCTCCCCCTCCTTTCTTCCCCCCCCTCCTTTCTTCCCCCCCCTCCCCCCCTCCTTCTTCCCCCCCTCCCCCCCTCCTTTCTTCCCCCCTCCCTCTCTTCCCCCCCCTCCTCCTCCCCCTCCCCCCTCCCCTCCTCCCCCTCCCCCCTCCCCTCCTCCTCCTCCCCCCCTCCCCTCCTCCTCCCCCCTTCCCCTCCTCCTCCCCCCCTTCCCCTCCCCTCCTCCTCTCCCCCTTCCCCTCTCCCCCTTCCCCTCCCCTCCTCCCCCCCTTCCCCTCCCCTCCTCCTCTCCCCCTTCCCCTCCCCTCCTCCCCTCCCCCTTCCCCTCCCCTCCTCCCCCCCTTCCCCTCCCCTCCTCCCCCCCTTCCCCTCCCCTCCTCCTCTCCCCCTTCCCCCCCCCCTTCCCCCTCCCCTCCTCCTCTCCCCCTTCCCCTCCTCCCCCCTTCCCCTCCCCTCCTCCTCTCCCCCTTCCCCTCCCCATCCTCCTTCCCCCTCCCCTCCTCCTCTCCCCCCCCTCCTCTCCCCCTTCCCCTCCCCTTCCCCCTCCCCTCCTCCTCTCCCCCCCTCCCCCTCCCCTCCCCCCCCCTCCTCCTCATCCCCCCCCCCCCTCCTCCACTTCCCCCCCCCCCTCCACCTCCCCTTCCCCCCCCCTCCTCCCCCCCCCTCACCCCCCCTTCCCCCCCCTCCTCCCCCCACCCCCTCCCCCCCTTCCCCCCCCTCCCCCCCTCCCCTCCCTCCTCCTCCCCCCCTTCCCCCCCCCCTCCTCCCCCTCCCCCCCTTCCCCCCCTCCCCACCTTCCCCCCCTCCCCTCCCCTCCTCCTCCCCCCCTTCCCCCTCCTCCTCCCCCCCCTTCCCCCCCTCCTTCCCCCCTCCTCCTCCCCCCCCTTCCCCCCTCCTTCCCCCCTCCTCCCCCCTCCTTCCCCCCCCTCCTCCCCTCCCCCCCCCCCTCCCCTCCTCCTCCCCTTCCCCCCTCCTCCCCCTCCCCTCCTCCTCCCCTTCCCCCCCCTCCTCCTTCCCCCCCCTCCCCTCCCCCTCTTCCCCCCCCTCCCTCTCTTCACCCCTCCCCCTCTTCCCCCCTCCCCCCCCCCTCCCTTCCCTTCCCCCCCCTCCCTTCCCCCCCCCTCCCCCCCCTCCCTTCCCCCCCCTTCCCTTCCCCCCTCCCCCCCCCTTCCCTTCCCCCCCTCCCCCCCCCTTCCCTTCCCCCCCTCCCCCCCTTCCCTTCCCCCCCTCCCCCCCTTCCCTTCCCCCCCTCCCCCCCCTTCCCTTCCCCCCCCTCCCCCCCCCTTCCCTTCCCCCCTTCCCTCCCCCCCCCTTCCCTTCCCTCCTCCCCCCCCCTCCCCCCTCCCTTCCCCCCCTCCCCTTCCCTCCTCCCCCTCCCCCCTCCCTTCCCCCCTCCTCTCCTCCCCCCCCTCCCCCCTCCCTTCCCCCCTCCTCTCCTCCCCCCCCTCCCCCCTCCCTTCCCCCCTCCCCTTCCCTCCTCCCCCTCCCCTCCCCCCCCTCCCCTCCCCCCTCCTCTCCTCCCCCTCCTCCCCCCACCCTCTTCCTCCCCCCCTTCCCCCTTCCCCCCCTCTTCCTTCCCCCCCTCCCCCCTTCCCTCCTCCCCTCCCCCCCCTCTCTTCACCCCCTCCCCTCCCTCTCTTCACCCCTCCCCCTCTTCCCCCCCTCCTTCCTCCCCTCCTTCCCCTTCCCTCCTCCCCTTCCCCCCCTCCCCTCCCCCTCTTCACCCCCTCCCCTCCCCCTCTTCCCCCCTCCCCCTCTCCCTCTCTTCCCCCCCCCTCCTCCTCCTCCTCCCCCCTTCCCCTCCCTCTTTTCCGCCTCCAGCCCCCCCCCTCTCTTCACCCCCCCCCCTCTCTTCACCCCCCCCTCCCTCTCTTCACCCCCTCCCTCTCTTCACCCCCTCCCCTCCCTCTCTTCACCCCCCCCCCCTCCCTCTCTTCACCCCCCCCCCCTCCCTCTCTTCACCCCCCCCCCCTCCCTCTCTTCACCCCCCCCCTCCCTCTCTTCACCCCCCCCCCTCCCTCTCTTCACCCCCTCCCCTCCTCTCTTCACCCCCTCCCCTCCTCTCTTCACCCCCTCCCTCCCTCTCTTCACCCCCTCCCCTCCCTCTCTTCACCCCCCTCCCCTTAAAGTGCGAACAGATTTTACTCACCCCGCGTCCCTGCCTCTAACTGACAGCCAGAAGTTTCTCCTCCGGTTTTAAAAACAGAAGCAAACAGAACCCCGCAGCGCTCTGGGCCGGTGGCCGCCCGAAGGAGCCGGGGAGGCTGCAACTTTCCACTTCGATATCATCCTGCGTCTATTTTTTTCCTCCTCAAAAAAAAAACAACCCAAAATATATTTGTGTGTAACCCAGCTCTTCCATTTGCGCCGGGCCTGACAGGACTGTGCGTGGGTCAGAGCTGCGGCGCCAGCCCGATGCCAGGAGGGTGTGAGGGAATAAAAACCTTGGTGGGATGTGGTTTGTGTTGTTGTTGTTTTCGGCGCAGCTTGAACCCGACTTTTGAGGGAAACGGTTGTCGCCGTTTCAAATATGAATTCAAAAAGTTGGACGGCTGCGTGTGGAGCTGCGCGCCGCGCGATTCTCCGCTTCCCCCCGCCCCCTCCCGGGCCGGGGTGATTGACAGGCCTTTCCCTCCAATAAGGGGCGCTCGGCCGCCCGCCACCGTTTGTCGGGTCCCAGCCAATGGGAGGGGGGGGCGAGGCGGGGCCCCGCGCGCTGATTGGCCGGCCCGCCGTGGCGTGCTCTCTCCCCCCCCCCCCCCCACACACACGGCTGGCTCGAGCTGTCCGTCAGCGCGGGAGCCCCGAGCCCGCTCGCTTCACAGTCTGGCCTGGCGGGCGGGCGGGCCGGTCCTGGCCTCGGCCTCCTTCACCACGGCCGGGCTCGCCGCGCCGTCTCTTCACAGTTGCTGCTAGTTTTCAAAGCGTCCCCCGGGCCGCCAGTGAGGCGCCGAAGCCCACTTTGTCAGCCCACTCTCCCCCACCACCACCTCACCTCAGCAAAATCATCCCCCAGAAGATGCCCTTATACAGGTACATTTCTTTCAGAACACTCGTTTCCAGGTTAGAAACATGGAGGGCAGTAATTAATTTGTGAATATTTATTTCACAGGGTGGCATGCAGCACTCAACAACGCCTTTGCAGGTCTGCTCAGGCGCATCTCATTACATTAACAGCCGCCACATCGGAGCCACCAAATTGTCTCCAGCTCCTCTCTCCTACCCTCACCTTCACTTTCAGGTGGCAGTCCAGGCAACCGTAACCCTGCCTGGGATTACCTGCACCCCTGCCTGGGATTACCTGCACCCCTGCCTGGGATTACCTGCACCCCTGCCTGGGATTACCTGCACCCCTGCCTGGATTACCTGCACCCCTGCCTGGGATTACCTGCACCCCTGCCTGGGATTACCTGCACCCCTGCCTGGGATTAACCTGCACCCCGCCAAGCAGCTGCACACTCACTGTTCAATTGTAAAACTACCTCGGCGTCAGCATGTTGTACACATTTTTTTCCTTTTATTTGATTTCAGGATGCCAGGCAAAGTCAGCATCCCCTTCACACGTTACAAAACAAAATGAGAAATATAACCAATATTAAGGCAGAATACAAGTCTGGCTCAGGACGCTTTTCTCTTTCAAGCATAGCCTTATATTATGACAGGCAAAAACGGAAGGGAAAGTCTACAATAAAGCATTTACAAATGCCCATGAAATACGCCGCTTTGGCTTAACGGAAAATTATCTTCTAGATTCCAAAAACATCAATTCTTTTTAACATAAATAAGTTAGTATAATTTCTCAGTGTCTTTACAAAGTTATGTACACAGGTACATTTTAGACTTTCTTTTAAACGTACAATACACAGGTATTGTAGCCTGGCAGTTTAAAAACTGCATTGGAAAACTACATTGCTACTATTCAAGTCATACTTATTCTAAACCCCCCCCTTCTCCCCCCACCAAAACGTTTTTTTATGTGCTACAAAAAAAAAAACCCTATATACACAGGTAGTAAAATCAGCCAAGTGATAAGGAAGAACCTAATTGCACAGCGCTATATCCACTCTAAAATAGGCGGTTTAGTGTTCAGGAGTTCAGTGCTTGGGCTCTCCTCACTGGGAGAGATAACAATATGTCTGTCTCTGAGGAGGTTGTCCTCGCTTCATCAAGCACTGCCGTGGATGAACAAGGAAAAAAGGATCTTCATATCTAACAAGAAAAATACAAAGCATTGATTAATACAATGTTCGGTCATACTTTTGGTTCAGATATAAATGGGCCAAGTAGCCTCCTCGTGCACTTTTACAATTGTGATTCTGTGAAGCATCATTGTAATTACTTAAAATGCTACTTGGCATAGCCATGCTGACCATTTCAAGTCAGCCACGGATACAGTTGGCTAAAAGTTTAAGCAACTGATTATTTAACTGCACGCTGAACCAACTAACACTACACGTAGTGTTAAGACTTTTAGTGTTAAGGACTTTTGTGTGCACAGATACAATCAGGTTATCATCGGTGATAATAAACCAAACCAATACATTTCTGTTTTTGAAACTTTTAAAATCTATCTGGCTGGTTAAGTTACATTGTGTTGCCTGGGACTAACCTAAAATAAAAAAGTCAATTTCAGTCAGCATGGCAAGACACATTAGACATAAAGCCATGTTTAACTAACTTTTCAATGCAACAATAAGTATTATTGGATCACCAAACATAATTAGCACTGATGTTTCAAGCCATTCCTTTAAAAAAGGAAACGCATTTGATTTTTGATTCGGTGGGAGGGGAAAGTGGAAGAGTTTTCGTCGAAAATAGCTGTCTTAAGAATTGGATCGGGCTAGTTAAATCTATCAATTTATCAAAGAAAAAGGGTATAACTAAAAATGTCAGCATACCTGTAATTAGGACATTTAAAAATAGCCTAGTTCCAGGGTGTGTCATGTGTCACACTCCATGCTCTCCCATACAAAAACAAGTTTAGCATACACAATACTTTCACAAAAAGTTATGTGGATATTATTTTTCAATTAACTGCTCTGATGAAGGTCACCAATAGGCAAGGCCTGAAAATCTCAGTTTAGTTTGTTGTGATTAACCATTTCAAAAGCCGCTCCCCCACCTCACCCCTGTTTGTATATTAAGTCTAATGGTGTATACTACACAGTCCCTCTTCTCATTTGCTTTTACCATAATTTACAGAATCAAAGCAGAAATCAAGTAGTATGCAAACCAACGTTTACTTTTGCTCCAACTCTCTCCCCCCCCCCCCCCCCCCAAGTATTACTTTGAAGGCTCCTTATACTTAGCAGGCGCGATAAAGAATAGCATGCTGTGGCGATCGGTTTGTAACGCGCGATTATTCCCTCTACTATATTCATGCTGGAAGTTGGGACTTCAAAAGAAAAAAGATGTATAAAGCTTACAAAGCCGTTCTGCTTACTGTTGTGGATGCGTCCCCCCCCACCTAACGCGCGTTACATTTGCACAGTCAGTCCTGTGACTTTCTGGATTGACAACACTTGGGGGCAACAACAACAAAAAATCTGCACTTCTTTGTGGAGGGAAGGAAAAAGGGAGAGACCAAGGCGTTTAGATACTTGTACAGGACGCTGGTGTGTATCTAGTTATTTGAAAAGCAGCTGGAAATAATCACCTGTGCATACGTGTCGTTTTCAAAATATAGCAAAGGAAAACCCCAGTGACATTGCAAACCCTGCGTAAGATCTCAAATCTTCAACTTGAGGCACGGAGGCCGATTTGTCTTCTATCTTACTTGAAGCCGTAAATTTCTGAGGTATTTTGGAGGAGACAGGCAATTGGAAAAAGAGGGACAGGAGGGCTACCTTGTGACTATTCTTTTATGTTTGATGTCCGCTCGAAATGGACTTTTTCGGCGTCTTCTCTAGTGCACTCAGACTGGGAGAACTTGCTGACCACTCTGCCTCCGTCTGTGTGTTCATCCTTTTTGCTTCTGGAAAGGCATCTGCAATCAAGAAAAGCTCATTAACAAACTGAAAACCAAGAAGCTGGTAATATTTCGGGCTCATTTCTCCTCCGGGGCGAACATTGGCCACTCGGGTTGACATTAGTCACCCACGTCTCAAGCAGGGGTTTGTTGAAGCAAAAATAAAAATGCCGTTTGCTTCATCTTTCCAAAAGGCCTTTGAAGTTGCAGTATCCCTTTTCAAACGTAGGGGAATTCACACTTAACCCCAAGCAGACCCAAGAGCTGCAGGATTCTAAAGCGGGCCCGGCTGAAAATAAGAGGGAAAAAAGCACTGATTGGGCGAGACCAGATTTTTTTTTTAAAGAGAAAAAGAGGTCTGTTTGAAAATGGATCCCGCAGCTTGCAATGGAGCAGTACATCTTGGTCACTTACCCATTGACGCAGCTCGTTTTCGGACACCACAGCATTGCTCTTTTGAGTCTGTGAAATGTTCAGTTGTCTCGCTAACCGCGTCCTTTTGCTGGGGACGGGCTGTGAGCGTGTCCCCCGCCAGAGTCCCCACGTAAACTAGCGCCTGGTTGCCGTTCACATCCACACTGCCGTCCGCCGCTGACACTTGCTCCCTGGGAGGACGCCAGTAAAAATTCGGCACATCCTTGCGCTCGGCGGCTTCCCATTTGTAAATCCCATCCAGCGGCGTGTCCCTCTCGAAGTCGTAGTTCCACCGCCGACTGTCCTGCTCC